>NC_029790.2:115900452-115922464 GCF_000816755.2 Arachis ipaensis | reverse complement strand
TTTGAATAAATATATAATTATTTAATATAATTAATTATTATAATTATTAATAAATTAAATACAATTTAATTATTTAATGTAATTATTTAATTAATTATTATTTAAATGATTTTATTAGATAATTAATATAAATTAAATTAAATAAAAATATAATTATTTAATATAATTAATTATTATAATTATTTTTTTATAATAACTTGCCATGTGGCAAGTTATTATTGGATGATGAAAGTCCCTGCTTAGAGGGACTCTCTTCCATTGGAAATCACGCACGAACTCATTTTTTTTCTTCTCCAATGGTGGGCCTCTACTTTTGTCAGAAACAGGGACTCATATTTTGGCCATTGGAGATGCTCTTAAGTCTTAGGAGCTTATAGAGAAGTTAAAAAAATGACTTCTCTCATAATACTACTACTTTTTATCACATTCCTATAAAATAAGTACTTTTAGAACTAAAAATTCAAACACAAAATAATTTATTTATAAGCTATTTTTAATATAGTCATTTGTTGTTTAATCTATTTTTTCAAAAGTAATTTAATTAAGTTGTTTATCCAAATTGGACCTAAAGGCAAAAAACGTTAATAAGCCAAGGCAGGAGAGGTTTTACGTATATCAGCCAAAATGAAAATCGTTTCACCAATCAACCAAAGCATATTTCTATATAATTCGAACCAGCATGGTTCGAACTAAAGAAACACATAATTCGAACTAGGGTAGCGAATTATTATGTATCAATTGTTGAATGTAATTCGAACCAACATGGTTCGAACTAGAAATGAGAATAATTCGAACTAGGCTTGTTCGAATTAGGGTTTGCACGCTTCATAACGTAATTCGAACCTACTTGATTCGAATTAGTAGTTGTTGTCCTTGAGTAATAATTCGAACTAGGCTGGTTTGAATTACACATTTTGCAGCTATAAAAGGAGTTCGAATCAGCCCCACTCGAATCACTTATCCATCCTCATACCCCACCAAATCCCAGAGAAAACGACCCGGGTTCGATCCGACAAAGACTTGAACGGAACACTCAGCCGATGGGGGACGATCCGGCAAGGTTATATCGGTTGGACGGAGTTGCTCATATAGCCGGGGTCATCAACGACGAGGTTAGTACATAAAAAACTTCGTGCAAGCGGTATATCTGAGTTAGTGGTTTTGCATGCGGTTTTAGTGGCGGTTTATGTTAGCGGTTAATCGTAGTGGTATTACAAGTGGTTTAGTTGAGAGGCTTTGCATGCGGTTTAGTTGGTGGTTTATGTTAGTTGTTTTATGTTAGTGGTTTATGTTAGTTGTTTTATGTTAGCTATTTTATGTTAGTGGTTTATGTTAGTTGTTTTATGTTAGTGGTTTATGTTAGTTGTTTTATGTTAGCTGTTTTATGTTAGTGGTTTATGTTAGTTGTTTTATGTTAGTGGTTTAGTTGTGTGGTTTATGATAGTTGTTTTGCATGTGGTTTTCGTTAATGGATGCTGAATGCGGTTTATAATAGTGGTTTATTCATGTGCTTTTGTTGGTGGTTTAGGTTCGGATGTTTTTAGTATTGGTTTTGTTAGCACTTTTGTATGCAGTTTTGTTGATGATTTACTTTGGCGGTTTATTTTGGTGGTATTGGAAGTGGTTGACCATGTGCTTTTGTAAGCGGTTCGTGATAGTGGTTTTGACATGTGTTTGACATAAGTGAATTTCTTTGTGATTATGTTAGTGGTCTGAGCATGTGGTTTTCCAAGTGGTTTGATATATTGGTTTTCCAAGTGATTTGATATATTTATGGTGTCGGTTGTTTTTGTCATTGGTTATCAAGTTGGTTCTAACAATGCGGTGCATGTAATGCGCAGCCACATCGATGCATCAGGAGCATGCGGCGGCAGCAGGGCATGCAACTCGATGAGAGATACGTTCCGTACTTGCAGATGGCCGGATTATACCATCTTGCGAGGCTGAACGATAGATGGTTCCGGTTAGATGAGGCCATTGTCAGTGCCTTCGTCGAGCGATGGCGTCCGGAGACGCACACCTTCCATATTCCGTTCAGAGAGTGCACGATCACACTTCAGGACGTGGCGTACCAGTTGGAGTTGCCAATGGACGGGCATTATGTCAGCGGCTGCCTTTCAGATTTCCAGATATACATCTAGGGTGGCCGTCCAGCTTGGGTGTGGTTCCAGGAGTTTCTTGGAGTGATTCCTCCTCCGAGCCAGGTTCAGAAGTACGCAGTAAATTACAGTTGGTTCCAGGAGACTTTTGGAGAGTGCCCCAATGGAGCCGATGAGGAGACTGTGCGGCGATTTGCTCGTGCCTACATCATGATGTTGTTGGGTATGTAGCTGTTTGCCGACAAGTCCGGCAACCGCATTCACATCAGATGGCTTCCCTACGTAGCTAGGCTTGAGGAGATGGGTACCTACAGCCGGGGGTCTGCAGCACTGGCATGGTTGTACCGGTGCATGTGCTAAATGGCGAACAGACATGTGGTCAAGTTAGCGGGCCCACTACAGCTACTTCAGTCCTGGATCTTCTGGCGCTTTCCTCGTTTTAGGCCTGCAGGGTATGACACGTTCAGCTGGCCGTTGGCCTCGAGGTACTCTATTCAGACTTCTCTATTTCAATTTAATATAGCTAACTCCATGTTCATTAATAATGTATTACAAATCTCTCACACATTTAATTAGCCATAAGACACATGTGAGATGCAGGTGGTCAGGTTACAACCCTTCCGGTAGCGAGAAGGGTCCTAGAGTGCAGATGTGGAGGCTGAGGATAGACATGTTACAAGACAGGGAGGTGAGTCAACTACTGCCTAAGTTTATTTAGTTAACCAAACTTTATGAATTGGGTGCATGAGTTGGCCTGACAATGTTGAGTTCTCTGTGCAGTTTATCTGGATGCCGTATAGCAGCCCCGAGGTACTTCAGGTTGTGCATCCAGAGGCTTTGGAGCCTCGGCATACGGCGTTGTGGCGGTCTGTGACGTCACTGATATACTTTGTCGTCATAGAGTGGCATCAGATAGATAGGGTTCTACCACAGTTCGGCGGTGTCACGTGCTGACGCAGGTGGGAGAGAAAGAATGTCCAAGACTTTGCATTCTCACCCTCAACTAGTGCGAATGCATCAGGTAGTATGTTGGAGTTCCTGTCCTGTGCAATCGCGATGAGAAACGTTCCCCCATACTTGCCATACAGATGGGTGCCGTCAATACTAACCAGCGGCTTGCAATGACGGAATGCCTCGATGCACGGTGGAAACGTCCAGAACAGTCTGTGAAAATAAGCTTGAGACTCGTCTAGTTGTCCACCAACTGGAACAGGGCTCGTCCTTAGGACTGCAACAGTACCAGGCATCGTCAACTGGACTCCCAACACCCACCTGGGGAGCTCATTGTACGACTCATCCCAGTCACCATAGATGAGGGCAATAACCTTCTGCTTCGCCAACCAGACCCTCCTGTACGTCGGCCTAAACCCAAAGTGTGCGGCCGTGGCATTTAGGAGCACCTTGATGCTGACGGATGCATCAGCCCTAACCATTGGCATAATGAACGCCGATATCACATGATAATCCAAACTCCTGTGGTCACTCGAGATGGAGGTGGCAAGACAAGTATGAGGTCCATTGTACCGTTTGACCTCCCAAATGCCCTTGCGCTACTGGAGACTCAGTCGAATCAACCATGTGCACCCATTCCCGAACTCAGAACACTTGCCCACATACCGGCGATAGTCAGACTCCACTACCTTGTACTGTACCCCTCGCCGGATGCTGTAAGTCTTCACACTTAACAGGGCCTCATCTTTATCCTGAAATTGCTGACCAACCTGGAACTCTATCAGACCAGCAGTCCCTTCCGCATCTCTAGCTCCAAATCCAACAGGCTGCCCAGAAACCCCCTCCTACCTCATGGCATCCAAGTCCAAAGAGGAAAAATGTGGTGGATACTGCTGTGTGCCAGAGCTAGAACCACCTCCCGCTCTACAGGCTCACTCGCTCCAATATCATCGCCGCTGTCATCATCAATCATATCCGGCTCGACGTCATCGTCCTCTGCATCACCCAACAATCCGTCTCCAACCCCAAGCGGTGCAGCGCACTGTAAAGAGGTCGGCAAAAATTCCCCTGTTCCGACCTCGTCGCATACGCTGCCATTGAGATCAACAGCGAAAGAAGGGGAGGCGACAGATTGGACCGGTGGCTCGTACACAGGGACGGACAAAGATGCAACGGCAGGTCTGGAACTAGAACCGGCTGCCGTGGCTAAAGTGGTGGTATTCCGGTTTGAACCCCCTGAGCTGGATACCACATCAACCAACTTTGCCAACAATTCTGGTGTCCTCACCTCCGGAAACTGCCAGCGACAATGAAACATGACTTGCAAGTCCTCATCACTCCCGATCGTGAAACAATCATACTTCACGGTTTCCTGGAGCACCGTGATTGGAATGCGATAGAAAAACTTCTTAACCCGCTTCGCACCTTTCAGACCAAGTTTCATCAGTACAGACCTAACAAGGTCATCATAGCTCGTCGTAGGCCTCACGATAATACAGAGAGGATCCTTATCGGTGAACTTCACACCGGAACGAGTTTTCCTCTTAATCGATCCTCTGTGGTGAACCAACACTACAAAACTCTCGTCACTAGCCATCTTACACCCTCTAATGAGAGCAACTCACGTTTACAACCATATATATACAGGTCTGTTTCTCACTAATTCGAACCAGCCTAGTTCAAAATATGGTTTGTGTAATTCGAACCAACCTGGTTCGAATTACTTTGGCAAGCTTCTCCTTGTATAATTCGAACTAACAGAGTTCGAATTACGTGTGTTTTTAGTTCAAACCATCTTGGTTCGAACCATCTTGGTTCGAATTAGAGTGAATTTTTCGTTAGTAATTTGAACTGACTCGGTTCGAATTATTTGTTGTTGTAGTTCGAACCATGCTGCTTCAAATTATATAGAAATATGCTTTGGCTGATTGGTGAAACGATTTTCATTTTGGCTGATATACGTAAAATCTCTCCTACCTTAGCTTATTAACGTTTTTTACCCTAAAAAAAATTATCCGATAAATCTAACATGTGAGGTAAGAATTAAATATGGTTTTTTGTTATAAATTAATTTGGACAATATTTAATTTAGAATTAATAATGTTAATACGAGATTACGAAGAAGAATTGTGATTAATTATTATGGTATGATGGGACTATATGCACCATATAATGAAAGTGATAGTACTAGATCAGCGACTTTAATATACTAATTAGTTAATTAATTAATGCCCCTAATAACACTAATGAAATGTTGATTAAGGGTGAGTATCATCCATTATTAAATTTATATTTATTCCAATGTGCCATTAACTATTTTAAATTTAAGTGACTTGTATAAAATTAAAATTAAAATTTAAATAATAATCATTCTAATCCAAAAAATAATAAATTTTGAAATTTCAATTACTCACTGCATCTTGCCATCTTTATTTTAATACTATTTACTAGCAAACTAAATAATAACAAATTAAACAAAAATAATTAAACGTTTTTCTTCACATTAACAACTAATCTACACATAATTTCGTAAATTACATTAGCATAACTAACTATATCATAATTAAATTTATGTATATAAATTAACAATTAACCAAAAAAGTTATGAAAGTTCCGTTAACGAATTACCTCATTAATATTTATTAAATGAATTAATAACTAAATTAATATTATCATGTAAAATACATATTATGACGAAAAATAAAATTTTATCAAAATCACAAAAAATCAAAATCAAAATCTTAAACCATCCGACTCTAAACTCTAAACAAAAAAGCACAAACTCTAATTTTTTAATCATAAATTTTAAACCATCCCATCCTAAACTCTAATCAATCTAATTTTAAATCTTAAATCCTAAACCATCTGCACTAAATCTTAAATCAAACAACCCTACTGGCTGTGATATCACATTGTCGGTTCAACTGTCAGCCCGACACATCTCCATGGAGACGTCGCCCTTCAGATTTCTCATATAGGAACCCCCGAGATATAGTGCCCGGATCACTGTCCAGGAACCGACGCCTACTCACCCTATAGATCCGAAGGGATGCGAGCGGGATATTCTTTCCTCAGACCTCACATCTCAACGTAAGCGGGATTAACCACCGTCCTTACGCCGACGCCGCTACCTCGACAGGCGGGATTAACCACCGTCCCTGCCAGACGCATGGCGTCTCAAAATATCATGTAAAAATATTATTTCAATGGTTTTCAAAAGTAATTTCAGCATACATAGATCCATCACTTCAATCCGAGTCCCCGACTCATCTCAACCACTGTCCCTTTATAACTCAGTTTTCAAATACCAAAAGTCTATCATTCCTCATCTCATATACCAATCATCCTTCACCTAACGTCAAACCATTCTCAGCACGCCAGAAACCTAGGCCTCCGTTTTCTAATTTACCTTAAAATCATGTACTAGAGCCCTTAATTTATATCCCATGTTCTAATACTCAAAACTAGACCCAAACGTCTTAAAATACTGTTATAGAAGCTTACAATCTTGTTGAAAAGGCAAAATAGTTGAAAACAAATAAATTTTTGAGAAACAGGACGTGTGCACCCGCACATATCAGAAGTAATGAAATTCTACAACTTTGGAAAATTTCAGATTTTTAACACCAACTTTGAATGATCATAACTTCATCTACCAAATTCCAATTTTTTTTTTACAAACTTTATATCGATTCGAACAGTTTTCAATAAGCTTTAATTCTAAACTAATTTCAATAGATTTTGAAAACCAAGGCATAAGTTATGATTAGACAAAATTCACCAAAAGTCAACTTTTACCAAGACTTACAAGAATCTCAATTTACCAACTTTCATAACCCAATCCAACCAAAACCACATCAATTCTATCACATATCAGAATTTACCATTTTCCATATCCAATTTACCACTCCACCATATATAATCATCAATTCTCACTATCAAATACATAATATAATTTTCTTGGAAGAGAAATCATCACCATAACCAAGTAGTCCTAATATGAAAGAAGTGGTAAGAATATGTACAAATTCTAACTAGCATGCAACCTATCATGCAATGCAATAGCTACTCTAACAAAGAAAAATAAAAAAATTGGTGTTGGAAAGGAAATTGTTACCCATGGAGATCGGTCGAATGACCTCCCCACACTTGAAGATTGCACCGTCCTCGGTGCATGCAAAGAAGAGCAAGGTGGATGGGTTGCTACAATTGATGAGCTTCTTCGAAAGGTTGTGCGGATGACTTGTTCGTTGCCCCATTTAAAAGTTTTTCCGTTTCCTCCTTTCTCGGTGGCCAGCCTAAAAGGAGAGAAAAAGAAAGAAAATTAAGCCTACAACAAAGATATCAAAGTAAATAGAACATAGGCGGGGGCTAATGCCAAATAAGAGTATGATTCTCTACTACATGGTAGCTACAACATGTGAGTGAGAAATCAATATAAGCAAAAGGCATATCAACTGATACTTGATGCAAGAGTAAAGTTAAAGCATGGAGAGTATATTGAGCATCAAGATCAAATAAGAATTGACACAAACAAGATTAGTGAAACGCATGAAAGCATTTGATTCTATCCTAACTCAATGATGAAGCGGTACAAGAAAAAAAACAAAGGGTAATGAATTAGGAAGGACTAAAGTACTAATCTTGTGTGTTGACAATTATTACAATTAATGTAACAAGTCATGAAGCACCAAAACAAATGCAAGAAATTCTCAACAATTGAGTGAGAGAATTCAACACCATTATTAAAATGAGAAATTTAGAAAATAAAAGGAGAACAAATAGAATTAAAATGCAAAGAATAAAAGTATGCAAATGTAATAGACAAAAGAAAATGGAAGAAGAGAAAAAAAAATTTTTTTTTTAGTATTTTATTTATTTATTTATTATTATATTTTTTTTATTATTAAAAAAAAATTTTTTTTTATTTATATTAAAAGAGAAAAGAAAAAAAAAATCTTTCAAGAGAGGAAGAAGAAAAAAAATGAGAAAGAAAGAAGAAGAGAAGAGGAAAGAAGGAGAAAACATCAATATCAAGCTTCTTGGAAGAGTTCTCCATGATGCTACATTCCCTTGGACTTTCAACATCTCCTAAATCTTCAACCACCTCTTCCTTTTCTTCAATGAGCATAGGCTCCTCCAATTGTTCCAACACAAAATTTGACTCCTCCTTTTCCACCGAATTTTCCAATTTCTCATTCATGCTTTGCTCTTCTTTTGACTTCTCACATGTGGTCACGGAGGTACCTTGAGTATTCAAGCATTGGTGGGCTAAAGTGTGCACCACCTTGGTCAAATTGGTCACAAACTCAAGTGTATCCCGCTTCATGGCTTCTTGTCCTTGGAGTAACAAAGTGAGAGGCTCGTCTATTGGACGTGTGCGCGTACTTTGCGCGTGCGCGCCACCATACGTGTAGCAACTATGGCAAATCTTATATCATTTCGAAGCCCCGGATGTTAGCTTTCCAACCCAACTGGAACCGCATCAATTGGACCTCTGTAGCTCAAGTTATGGTCGTTTAAGTGCAAAGAGGTCGGCTTGACAGCTTTCCGGTTCTTTCATTTCTTCATGAGTTCTCCACCTTTTCATGCTTCTTTCTTCATTCCCTTGATCCAATCTTTGCCTTCTAAATCTGAAATCACTTAGCAAACATATCAAGGCATCTAATGGAATCAAGGAGAATTAAATTTAGCTATTTTAAGACCTAAAAAAGCATGTTTTCACTCTTAAGCACAATTAAAGGAGAATATACAAAACCATGCTATTTCATTGAATAAATGTGGGTAAAAGGTGATAAAATCCCCTAAATTCAATACAAGATAAACTGTCAAATTGGGATTTGTCACGTAGCCGCAAACGGTGCGGCGATCGGAGCTCCGTAGCTCAAGATATGAGCTTGGGAAGTTTGAAGTGAATAGTAACAATGGTGAAAAGCTCTCACCTCTCTCCTCACTTCAGCTGCTGTTGTGTTTAGGTTATGGGGGTGAAAGTGGCTGAAATGGGTTCATTTAAGTGTATTTATATGTTGGGCTTGGGCCCAACTTGGGCCCGGTCCAACCCGTTAGCGTTTTTAGCCCGTTTGGCCTAACTTCGGGCCAAATCTTTAAAATTAAAGCCCGGTTTTCCATTTCTAATGTTTTTCTAAGGTTTTTTTTGACGGTTTTCACTTTTCTCGTGCGGTACCAGGCAGATTTGAATCGGTTTAACCGGTTCAACTCCCGGTTCGTAATTTTTCATGGTTTTTCGTAGAAAGCACATTTTCTAACTCAGAAAGACTCACTGAGTCCAAAAATCACCTTTAAATCCCCAAATTCTCTCTCTAACTTTTTGGAATCTAATTTGGGTAATTAATCACTTAATTAACCGGTTGATTAGTTGCGGTTCTTACATTCTCCCCACCAAATAAGAAATTTTGCCCTCAAAATTTGAATTACCTGAGAAAAGCTCGGGATAATCCTTTCGCATCTCAGACTCCAATTCCCAAGTGTGCTCTTCTACTCCTACTCGCTCCCAAGCAACTTTAACCAATGGGACATCCTTTCCTTGCAGCTTCTTCACACTAGTGTCATCGATCCTCACTGGTGTCACTTGGAGAGTCAAGTTCTCTTTCAACTTGACCGATTCCAGCTCCAACACATGAGCCGCATCCGACGTGTATTTACGGAGCTGTGACACGTGGAATACGTCATGCAAGTTAGACAGATGAGGTGGCAAAGCCACTTGATATGCCACCGGCCCGAATCTCTTCAAAACCTCAAACGGTCCTATATATCTTGGGTTCAAATTCTTGGTCTTGATTGCTCTTCCAATCCCAGTTGTCAGTGTAACCCTAAGGAATACGTATTTTCCCACTTCAAACTCTAAGGGTTTCCTTCTCTGATCCGCATAACTCTTCTGTCGACTTTGGGCAGTTAAAATCCTTGCACGAATCTTCTTAATGTTCTCAGTAGTCTCTGCTATCAAATCTGGACCCAAAACACTTACTTCTCCAAATTCATACCAACAAAGTGGAGACTGACACTTTTATAATCTTACCAATTCCTCCATAGAACAGTTTAGTCGGATAGGCAGAAAATGAGCGGATTTGGTTAAGCGATCTACGATCACCCAAATCGCATCAAACCCCGACCTAGTCCTCGGTAAACTGGTAACAAAATCCATAGCAATTCCTTCCCACTTCCACTGAGGAATCTCAAGTGGTTGTAGCATTCCTGACGGTTTTTGATGCTCTATTTTCACTTTCTGGCAGGTCAAATATTTGGATACCACTGTAGCTACATCACCCTTCATCCCCGGCCACCAGACATCTTCTTCAAGTCATAATACATCTTCGTGCTCCCGGGATGAATAGAAAACCCACTGTTGTGAGCCTCCAACAGCAAGTCTCGCCTCAAACTCCCAACATCTGGTATGCAAATCCTTTCCTTGTATCTCCATAACCCTTCATCATCCTTAGTGAATTCTTCGCGTCTCTTATCACCAACTGGTTGAAACAATTGCTGAAACTTCTGCTCATCTTGCTGCGCCCTTTGTATTTCTGATTTAAACGTGCTTGAAATCTGTAACTGGTTCAAACAAGCTCTTTCGGCAACTTCACTAATATCCAGCTTAAGATCTACAAACTTATCCACTAGTTCTTCTTCCTTGATTCTCATCCAAGCAATTGTTAAAGATTTCCGACTCAAAGCGTCTGCTACCACGTTTGCCTTTCCAGGGTGATAACTCAACTCGAAATCATAATCTTTAAGCAACTCCATCCACCTTCTCTGGCGCATATTTAGCTCTTTCTGATCAAAGATGTACTTGAGACTCTTATGATCAGAAAAGACGCTAAACCTTACTCCGTATAAGTGGTATCTCCAAATCTTCAATGCAAACACAATTGCCGCTAATTCCAAGTCATGAGTGGGGTAATTCACCTCATGTGGTCTCAGCTGACGCGATGCGTAAGCCACCACATTCCGGTGTTGCATCAACACGCAACCCAAACCCTTCAAAGAAGCATCACAATATACCTCAAACGGTTCACGCGGTTCCGGTAGGATTAGAACAGGTGCTGAAGTTAATCTCTGCTTTAACGTTTGAAAACTTTCTTCGCACTCCGACGTCCACTCGAACGGCACTTCTTTCCTTGTCAACTTTGTCATTGGTAGCGCAATCCGGGAAAATCCTTCGATAAATCTCCGGTAATATCCGGCTAAACCCAAAAAGCTTCTGACTTCCGTCACAGTCATTGGTCTTTCCCATTCCATCACCGCTTCTACTTTAGAAGGATCTACAGCTATTCCTCCCTTACTCACCACGTGGCCTAAGAACTTTACTTCCTCCTTCCAGAACTCGCACTTTGACAACTTAGCGTACAACTTCCATTCCTTTAAGATTTGCAGTAACTGTCACTTTATTTAATTGTCAGTAATCCACACACAAACGCATCCCTCCATCTTTCTTCTTCACCAATAAAACTGGCGCTCCCCACGGTGATACACTCGGTCGAATGAACCTCTTATTCAGAAGCTCTTCCAACTGAGTCTTTAGCTCTGCCAGCTCTATAGGAGCCATTCTATACGGTGCAATCGATACTGGTCCGGCTTCTGGCACCAATTCAATCGCAAACTCAATTTCCCTTTGAGGTGGGAACTCAGGGATATCTTCCGGGAACACTTCTGGAAAATCTCTAACCACCGGAATTTGATCTAAGTTCTTGACATCGCCCAACGCATTAGCAGCCAACAAAATATAACCCTGACACTCCTCCCCGCTATAATGCACCATTACAGAGTTCAGGTAATACCCCGTAGCTACCACTGCTCCATTTTCTCCTTCCGGCATAAACCGAATTGTCCGTTCAAAGCAATCCAACAAAATCCGGTTCTTCGACAACCAATCAAACCCCAAAATCATCTCCAGCCCCACCATTGGTAAACAGATCGAATCGTGTACAAAGTCTCTACCCTCAAGCTTGAAACCTACTTGTCTACAACCTGACCTAGTCATAACTGTTTGATGCGGAGTATGTACATGTAGATCAAAAGGTAACTCTGATACTTTCAAGCCTAATTCCTCAACTTTAGCAAATGAAATAAACGAATGCGAAGCTCCAGTATCATATAATGCAACTGAGGATTTATCACCAATTAGACATATACCTTTCATCAAAGGATCCGCCTTGGAAGCATCCTTGGCATTCATAGCAAAGACTCGACCTTGATGCTGATTCTGGCCCGCATTCTGATTCCTCCCACGAGGGCAATCCCTCGCAATGTGGCCAGGTAACCCAAACTTGAAGCAACCACCTAAACCAATCTTACATGAGTCATAAGGGTGAAAACGTCCACAACGATCACAAGCTAAATCCGGAGAACTCTTACTCTGATTTCCTCTGCCTTTAGCATACTGAAACTGATTCTGATTGTTCTTTCTGAAGCCCCCTTGGCCTTGAGGAGTATATCCCCCTCTTTTGAAGCTTTGTCCTCTAGGATGAAAATACTTGCCACGCCCACGACTAGAGCTCCCTCCATGAGTGTCCTTAGATGCCGCCACTGTCTTGGCATACTCCTCCACTACCCTTGCTTTGTTCACCAAGTTGGAGAAGACACGGATCTCTATAGGAGCCACAGCAGTCATAATGTTGTCCTTCAAGCCCCTTTGGTACTTAATGCACCTCCAGCTCTCGAAAGTCTCCGGGTCACCCAGACATACCCGAGAAAACCTACAAAGCTCTTCGAACTTGTTGGTGTACTCTGCCACAGACATGGAACCTTGCTTCAGCTGCATTAGCTCCATCTCCTTTGCTTCCCTTGCAGACTCAGGAAAGTATTTCTTGTAGAAAGCCGTTTGGAACACCTCCCATGGAATGTTGGCATCCTGAAGCTGTAGCAAATGACACTCAGCTTGTCACCAGGGCTGGGCCTCTCCCGCTAGCTGATAAGCGGCAAACTCTACATATTGATTGAGAGGAACATGTTGCGCCTGTAAAGCACGCTCTATAGCCTGGAACCAGTGGTCCGCTTCAATAGGATCTGTGGATCCTCGGAAAGTTGGCGGATGAACCTTGAGGAACGTCGCCAGGGTCATCGGAACTCCTCCTGTGTTATCGCCGTTACCCTCAGCATTATCATTGGTATTCCCTTCGCCATTCCCATTTCTGTTGCCATTCCCAGTCGGTTGGCCCAATCTCTGCACTGCTTGCAGAGTCGCAGCAGCATTAGCTTCCATGGTGTTAGCGAGATTCGCCATTGCCGCCATGAATTCGGCGTGATTGTCAGCTGGTTGCTCATTCCTACTTCCCCGTGTACGCGTTCGACCTCGCCCGCGAGTAGCCATGTAGGATTCCTGTCTACACCAAACAATAGATATCAAGGTGATCAGTCTCAATATCAAAAGTTTAGTGCTTCAATTATCCCAAACAGGCACTCACAAACAAGCATGCTATGCATATATCAAACTGATAACCTAATAGCATCAAAGAAAAGACACACAGAGTATGCAATGAAGCACAATCGTAAGCCTTACCTCGCGTCGTAAAGCCACGGTCAATCAGAGATTACGACAGTTCTAAACTCATACATAAATAGTACTAGAAGCCCAATGAAAGATATAGCTCAAAAACAGAATTTCGAAGCACAAACGTACTAACGGAGCTACTAGCTTAAGGCATAAGAACCAGAGAAGATATAACAAAAGATAAGTATATAATATCATAGGAAACTAGTCACGACTCTCGGAGTTTAAGCCGGCTAGCCATATACTGATATACAAAACCATACAGTGAAAACAGCTTATACAAGTTTTGTTCTCTCAAATATATGCCTCTAGGCAAAACAAAATACAAAAGGAGAGATGTATAAACAAAATAAACCAAAAAGAACTCCAAAATGATCCAAGATTCTCCACTCCTGTCACCAACCAAAGCAACTCACCGAGGTGGGTTGCGACCTGCATCTGAAAAACACAACAACAATATGGTATGAGAACCGGCGATTCTCAGTATGGTAACAGTTCCCAGTGATATAGGATATAAGACCCCGGGACGCCAAAGGCAATCCTAAGCTTCATATCAATCACAAGATTCAACTTAAAGCATTCTAAAACATTTAAGCATAATATACCAACTTGACTTAAATAAACCAGGTTATCTATCTTAAGGGATTTCTATTCTAACCAAACACCGCTGTCCCACAGCCTTCACCAACCGATCCTCCATGCGATCCCATCGCCACCGCCTTCCGAACCTCCTCAATCCCAGCAGAAAACACAGATAAAGTTCAAAGCAAGTATAGCACAAGTAGTAGCATATATGGCAAATAATTCAGATAGCAAGTAAGCATGTTATTCAATTAGGCAAACCATTACAAGTAGACAAAGCATACAAGCAGATAGGAAATGCATATGATGAATGCCTGCCCTACTGGCTGTGATATCACATTGTCGGTTCAACTGCCAACCCGACACATCTCCATGGAGACGTCGCCCTTCGGATTTCTCAAATGGGAACCCCCGAGATATAGTGCCCAGATCACTGTCCAGGTACCGGCGCCTGCTCGCCCTATAGATCCGAAGGGATGCGAGCGGGATATTCTTTCCTCAGACCTCACATCTCAACGTAAGCGGGATTAACCACCGTCCTTATGCCGCCGCCGCTACCTCGACAGGCGGGATTAACCACCGTCCCTGCCAGGCGCATGGCGTCTCAAAATATCATGTAAAAATATTATTTCAATGGTTTTCAAAAGTATTTTCAGCATACATAGATCCATCACTTCAATCCGAGTCCCCGACTCATCTCAACCACTGTCCCTTTATAACTCAGTTTCCAAATACCAAAAGTCTATCATTCCTCATCTCATATACCAATCATCCTTCACCTAACGTCAAACCATTCTCAGCATGCCAGAAACTTAGGCCTCCGTTTTCTAATTTACCTTAAAATCATGTACTAGAGCCCTTAATTTATATCCCATGTTCTAATACTCAAAACTAGGCCCAAACGTCTTAAAATGCTGTTATAGAAGCTTACAATCTTGTTGAAAAGGAAAAATAGTTGAAAACAAATAAATTTTTGAGAAACAGGACGTGTGCACCCGCACATATCAGAAGTAATGAAATTCTGCAACTTTGGAAAATTTCAGATTTTTAACACCAACTTTGAATGATCATAACTTCCTCTACCAAATTCCAATTTTTTTTTTACAAACTTTATATCGATTCGAACAGTTTTCAATAAGCTTTAATTCTAAACTAATTTCAATAGATTTTGAAAACCAAGGCATAAGTTATGATTAGACAAAATTCACCAAAAGTCAACTTTTACCAAGACTCACAAGAATCTCAATTTACCAACTTTCATAACCCAATCCAACTCGAAACCATACCTTGGCCGATTCCCTTTATGCACCCAAACTCAAAATGAGCACCAACAATCTTCCAACCACAATCTAAGCTTTCAAATCCACTCCAACAAGCACAAATAAGTTCCAAAAGCTCCCAAAGCCATAATAATCAAACTATATACATATAAATCACCACAAATCAACCTAGGGTTCAACATAAGCATAATCTCACAAGGGTTTAAGAGCTTTTACCTTTCTCAACAGATTTGATAACACAAATCCAAAGCTAAGCAAGGATTAGAGCAAACCTAAACATCCAAAATCACAAAAACCCATTTAACCCAAAACTCTAATAAAACCCGAAATTTTGAAGAGAGAAACTGGAAAGATTTCGTGATTACCTTGAGGGTTTCTTGGGTGGGTTTTGTAGAGCTCTTCACAAGGAACGCGTAGCCGCAAACGGTGCGGCGATCGGAGCTCCGTAGATCAAGATATGAGCTTGGGAAGTTTGAAGTGAATAGTAACAATGGTGAAAAGCTCTCACCTCTCTCCTCACTTCAGCTGCTGTTGTGTTTAGGTTATGAGGGTGAAAGTGGCTGAAATGGGTTCATTTAAGTCGAAGCCCCCCACACTCACTCGTCAAAACGCGTCATGCTAGGGAGAGATATCCACACCCTTATAAGGCATGCTTCGTTCTCCTCTCCAACCGATGTGGGCCTTACACATGTGGGCCTTACACTACAAGAAAAAGCAATATTTGTAATAAAAAAATTGTTATAAAAAATCAAAAATTTAAAACAAAAGGATTTTGTAACAAAAAAAGGGGCCGTTGCAGTATGTCCCGTTACAAAAAGTTTTTGTAACAAAAAATAGAATTGTTACAATTCAAAGTAATATTTTTTAACAAATTTTTCTGATACAAAAAACTAAAAGTCATTACAAAAGTGATAACAAATTTTGATCTTCAAAATATTTTTCGTAACAATTTAAACTTTTGTGTCATAATATTTTGTTATAAAATACTACTTACTTTTGTAACATTTTTTATTCTTAGTTACAAAAATAGAAAGTTCATTTTAAAATATTTAATTAAATTATTGATATATCAATTAATTTTTTAAACACGCTAACTTAACATTTATATAATATATAATCATATAGATAATTAGAATATCTTACATGTCATTAAGATTCTTTTACAATAAAATAAGTTCTACAAATTCAATTAAACATAACTTTTTTCTAATATAAAATTGTATCATATCGGATTTTAATTAAATTAGGGAATAGAGTATTCATTAAAAATATAATTTAATCTCTTTAAATTACTTTAAAACATTAATTAAATTATCAATTTGTTAATTAATTCTTAATAAGTATTTTAATTTAAAATATAAGATGATATAATTAATTATAAAAATTAAAGTATTAAATTCTAAAATCTCAATTATTTAAATTAAATAGTATTTTTTTTTCTTTTACAACTATTAAGTCTTATAATTTAAATATAAAAAATTATTCAATAATTATAAAATTCAGTAAAATTTTTATTTTAATTATCAAAACTTGATTTAATTATTTTCAATGAAATAATTTTTGAAAATAAAATCGCTAATAAACAAATAAATTTGGAATCAACTCAGAATAGGATTTTTCAAAAGTTCTGGATTTTATATAAATAATTTTTTGAAAATAAAACCATGAATAACTATAATAAATCACAATACAAATAATTTATTATTTATTTTCTAACAATCACAAATTTTACCGGCTTAATGATGAGTGTTAGGTTAAGGAGGGTTTAGGACTAGTAGAGAGAGAAAAAAAATCAGAGCTCTATATTTTATAATTAAGGGAATTTGTCAAAATTTTATTTAAATAGACGAGGATGACAAACATCAAAATAAAAAATAAAGGTGAGGGTAAGAATTAGAATTTTTATTTTTTATATTTGTTTTTATTTTTAAATTTTAACTATTTTTATTTATGTTTAATAATTAATTTTTTTAATTTAAAAAATTAAATTTTAGTCAATATTTAAGACTTGATTATTAGTAAAATTTATATTCAAAATCTAAAGACTGATTTGAATAATTACTTAAAAAAATAATGGCTAATTTTTTAATTAAGGATCACCCACCTTAAGGTAAACGGCTCACAAAATCACTTGTCTTTATGAGTGAAGTTTATAGCATTTATTTTCATGTTTATTATGAAATAATAAAAAAGAGAAATGATTGGGAGGCTTAATTATTAAACTTAATTATTCTCTTAATAACATATTTTTAACATTTGTTAAATTTTTTAATATTTTGTTAATGTGTATTTTTTCTTCTTGATCATAACTTTATATTATTCTTAGAAGTAAATAGTTAATTCTGACCACAAAAAATTGGAACGCTGATATTTTTATCCATAAAAGATAGAAATTAAAATTATATCTATGAAAAAGAATTTTTACAGATAAAATTATTCGAATCCTAAAAAGTTATATAAAATTTTAAAATTATTTTTTAATATGGTCTAACTCCGACTTCTAATTTTATTTCACACCATCACTTTTCAAATTCCAAACTCTACCATCACGCTCATCTCCAACTACTACTATTATTGTCGCCATCACCATTACTACTACCACCATCACCACCGCTATTGTTTTCTTGGGATGGGAAAATTGGAGCCTTTAAACTTGGTGGCCCTGTTATTGTTTCTGTGGTGCTACCATGGTGTTATGAAAGGTTTGGGTGTGAATTGGAGAACACAAGCAATGCACAAATTGCCACCAAACACGATGGTGCAGATGTTGAAGGACAATGGGATTCAGAAGGTGAAGTTGTTTGATGCAGAAGAATCAACAATGAGTGCTCTTGCTAGCACTGGAATCAAGGTTATGGTTGCCATACCTAACATCCAGCATGTTGATATGAATGATGTAACACCCTAATATTCAAATTCTTATGCTCAAGACATGAGTTAATGATAATAAGGTGGTATACGACTCTCCGATTCTCTTTGTAATGTATCCGAGATTTTTTTTGACTATTCCCACCCTTGAACTTTCCAAGACGAGATTTTGAAGGATATTTCAATGTTCATTTTCAAAATCTCAATAGCAAAAAAAAGAATTCATTCTATTCAATATCTTTGTGGGGTAAAGAAAGAAAACAAAAAGTAAAAAAAAGATTACATTACACACGTCGTTTTTTAGGGGACCTACACCCATTATGTGGCATAGGGGTTACATCCCGTATAAAATTTAAGAGTATGCCACTTCTAAAAAGATGAAAATATGGAATTTGAATCTTTATCTTTAGAAAAATTTAGAAAAAATCTACATACTGAGAGTAGGTTCAAAGATGTATCTAGGGATTAGTCCTTTCAAAGTGAATTCTCCCTAGATACCCAATATATATGAGATTTTAATTCACAAGTGAATCAATTTAAAAGAGACCTAAAGTTAGGGATTTCTCAATAGGTAATGTTGCTCCAACACCCAACCAAAACATCGAAGATAAAGCACGTCCTGAAAGCAAAGGTAAAGATAAAGTAAAGAAGAATAAGATAAAGACAAGATATAAATATATAACATAAGTAAATAGCCACTAGTCACGATCTGCGAAGTTTAGACTGGCTAGGGTACAGAATAAAATCAGTTTGACAACAATATTTTCTATTTCTCCCAAAATATACATAAAGGCCTCTATAAGCAAGTTCCAAAATAGATAATTACATACATATAAGTTTTTTAAAATAAATAAAGAGAGATTCTAAGCAAAAGTAAAATAAAGTCCAACGATCTTCGCCATCTTTTAGATAAACCACAACTCACTACTGGGTATCTGAACCCGCATCTAGAAAACAGAGAATATATACAAAATGAGAACCCCCGAACCATAGGTTTTCAGTATGGTAAAAGTGCCAAATAAATACAATGCACTATAATAGGAACTCACTAAGCATCTTAAACTTCGTTTCATCAATTATTCATCGTAGGTTCTCACTAATCCATGAATTAGGCAACTATCCTAGGGCATATAAATCTAATTTAATTTCTCATCTTTCCTAACCTTTCAAACTTTCCAACTTCAAATTTACTGCAGAACCATAACCAGCACTAGCACCAGCCCTCAGTGTCAACCAACACTAGCATGAGGGACCTTGCAGTTGTATAAACATAAACAATGCAAACAAGTAATACACAAGTAAGGCATGTAAGGCAAGTAACATTTAGTCATATAAGATATATAATTAGGCAAACGATACAATTAAGCAAGCTCAAACAAAAAAACATATGCAAATGATGTATGCCTGTCATATGGCCAATAAGGTCATCTGTCGGTTATACAGCCAGCCTGACATGTCTGGTAGCGAATCCTGGGTAGTCCCAACATGTGTGCATCTACCAAGAGGAATTCACATCGCTTGGAGGAATAATATCCAGAAAGCTCTAAGTGTCCGGCCATATCTTGCGATGGTGGTCAACATCTGGGAGCAAGCAAGACAAAACCACCATCCTTGCATCTACTCCAGAAGATAAAAAACAAACTGGGAGCAAGTGGAATCACTCCACTGCATCTACCCCAGAATCTCAAACCATAACCCGAACAAGTGGAACAATGCCACTCTATCTACCCAGGTGGTATATCTTACCACATCCTAGAGCAAGCATAATCACTCCACTGCATCTACTCAGGCAGGTGCACTTCATCAAATTCAATGTCCTTATCACTTTCATCCTCAATCACATTTATCATAATCGATCATCATCATTGCTCATCATCATAACTATCTTATCTTAACCACATCCCAAAGCAAGTGGAATCACTTCACTGCATCTACTCGGGCAGGTACATTTCAATCCTTTTATCGCTATCTCTCAATATCATAATCCTCCTCATTATATCTTAATCATAATCATGTTCAACATTAAATCCATCATCAACTCATCATCATTCTCATCATCAATTATAATCAATCATCATTCACCATCAGATTTATTCTCATTATGTATCACTTCACGTCTTATTCAATTTTCTCAATTTCACTAACTCAACTCTTTAGATTTGACCTTTAACTCTTCCATCCTTAATTACACCGGTCTATACTCTTATCGGGGTTTATAAAAGTCTAAGAGGCTTAAAGAATGGTTAAAAGGCTTAAAAACACACTTTTACAAGAACTGGAGGTTGTGCGTACGCATGCATGGTTTGCGTACGCATGAGGTTAACATTTGGCATGTCGTGTACGCAGCACCCCATCCGCGTACGCGAGAGTTGAAAACAGCAGCTTATGCTCGCGTTGTCCGCGTACGCAAACTTTGCAATTGTGTCATTTTCGCGTACGCACGCCTCCCTCCACGTATGCAGGACTACTGAGCAGTGTCCAACTTCTACGTCGCGTGGCACCTCTGCGTACGCATGGCACACCAGAATTGTAAAAAGCTGGTATGTGTAGAAATCAGTTTTTAATCCAATTTTTAAACCTCCATATCTTTTTTCACAAAATTCATTTTTCAACCATTCTTGGACCGTTGGAAATATCGATAAATGAATTTTCATAAAAATCCAATTTTAAAAGTTTTCCAACTCCGAAGACCGAGTTACGGCCCACCGAAGTTGGCCAAAATTAGTTTTAGCCAAAAATACACATTTACCAAATCTTCTAATTATTCACAAGCCAAATTAGTTTTAACACATCAAAAGGACCTCAAACTAACTCAATTCACATATTCGCACTCAACTAAATTCAAACCTACTTCATTTATTTATTTTAACTTAAATTTCATCCATTTCACATCTCAATCCTCAATTCCCTAATATCCTATCAATCATTCCAACTTCCCACATAATCATTATCAAAATTCTATTCAATCTCAAGCATTATCACTCAATTCAACCATTACTTACCTTTCTTATTTTTTTTTGGCCTCCGGCCCAAATTCACCAATTGAATACACAATTCATAAACATATAATCATCATCCAAATCATCACTTTTCACCACACACCAACTATGCAAAATCATACAATCCACATCCCATTCATTAATTACCATAACATATCATCTACACATATCAATTTCAACCAAATACACAATCCAAACCTAATCCTAAGAGCATATAACCTAGAAATTCTCATTACACCACACGGTACTTAAATGAAACTTAAACAGTACCTTTAGTGATAGTGGTTCACACCCAACACTTGAATTTTTCACTCCAAGGCTTATCCAAAAGCTCCATAAGCTAATTCCAAGTTTTAAATGTGCACTCAAAAGCACTCAATACTCTAATATACACAATTTCATACATACATCAATCTAGAGTTTATAAAATCTCATAAATCACAAGGGTTTGAGGATCTCTTATCTTAACCTACGAAATTTATTGATGAAATTCATCAATAGCTCATACTAGAGCACGCTTAAACAACCAAAATCACAAGATTTCCTCAAAAGTCAATCTAAAAGACGAAGTTAGAGAAAAAACAAAATTGGATAGAAGAAAATGAGATACTCACCATAATACCTAAATATAATGGAAGAGGCTGAGGAGAGCGACGGGTGACCGTAAACGACTCGTCAATCGGAGCACCGGAGAGAAAGTTATGGTGGATTGAAGTTTTGAGGAGTTAG
>NC_029790.2:115872818-115900209 GCF_000816755.2 Arachis ipaensis | reverse complement strand
ATATAGTGTGGACAGGAGGCCCGATTCACTCTATTAGTTCGTTGGCCTAATTTTGGGATAAAACCTTTAAGATTAGTATTTTAATGCGTGTTTTAAATATTTTTACCTTCTCAAATAATAAATTCCAATTTATTAAATTTTTTGCTCATAATTAATTTTCTCAGCTGCAGTACTGGACAGATCTCAGCCAGTACTGCCGGTCAAATTTTCAGTGTGTGTTTTTACGCAGAAAGTTATATTTTTTGACTCAAATAAATTCGCTGAATCCAAATATCATATTTAAATTGTCAAATTTTGATTGATAAACTTTTTAATTATTTTTACCCATATTTTAATTAATTACTTAATTAATTACGATTTGACTGAATTTTACAAATGATAATGATAAAGTCATAGTTGCCTACTTTTCTTGTTAATCCAGCTTATGATTTTGTTTTTTTGGGATAAAAAAATAAATTGAAATTTTTTTTAGGAGTTCTTCGTTCCTTGTGTTCAATTTACTATTAACAATGCGAGGTGACGTTTGTAGTTTGAACTATGAAGGGGACATCAATCTTGTTGTGCATCATAATAAATACATGTTAGAAGTTAGCGGTGGTAATGGTGATGGCGGTAGGGATGGTGGTAGTTTGGATTAAGGACGGTAGTATGGTTTGGAATTGAAAGAGTAGTAGTGTGGAGTAAAATTAAAAGTTAGAGTTAAGTTATATCATAAGATAATTTGAAAATTTTATTTAATACTTTAGATTTTGGATAATTTTGTCTACAAAAGCCCATCTTTCATGGATATAACTTTAATTTTCATCGTTTATAAATAAAAATATCAACGTTCGAATCTTTCATGATTAAAAATAACTATTTATTCTATTCCTAATTTTACCCTCATGTTATTTATTTTCATCTCCCTTTCTATTTCTTTAAACCCTACACATATCTAATTATGTTATTAGCCTTGAAAGGAACTTGATTTTTTTCTAAGGAATTTAGAATAAGTTTTTTAGCCCATATCTTCTTTTTTCTTTATCTTTCTGTTTCAGACAACAACAAAAGAATAACGACTAATTTTTTTTAAATATTGACCATAGTATCATTAATAGAATAATTATCTAATATAATAGTTGATAATTTTTTATCTATGTTCCACTCCAACAAAATTTTTATTAATGCGTTAGAGAGCACTTCACTCGTATAAGGAGCGGGAACATAAGTAAAACTGAAAATCGTTCAAAAAATTATTTCAATTGATATCTAAAAGAAAAATTAAGTTCAAGTAAAAAATATTAAAAGTCATATCAATTACTAGAAATATAATTTAGAAGATTACCTTAATATACGCATTTGCAAAATCTATGAACTATCAATGTAGTGTGTCGTGACAACCATGTATCCTTTTTCTTGGTTGGAAGTCTACATGTCGGTTGTAACTGCTACTCGACTATCATTTTCATCTATTAGCTTAGTCATGTTAAGCTTCTCCAACTCATACATTTCAAAAATGTCTTTCTTGATTGTGTTTTGGCTAGGCACCTTAAAGGTTACTTGCATTGATGCATATACTTCCTTCGTTCCAACATGTTCTACAAAAGATAAAGGGTACTAATGCATACAAATGGCCTTGGCAATACACCTTTTTGTATAAGATGGATCAAATACAAAAGCATCCGCACTACTCCTTGCATGTTTAGACAATGATTCACCAATTGTTGATTGCCTAGAATTTGCTAATTTGATTCTTTTACAATAGTGGAGCACATGATTCTTCAAATTTGTAGTCCTATTTCTTGGATTGGTTCCAAGAACAGATTTGCAAGGGTTGCATTTTCCCTTCCACTCTTTTTTCTTTTGAAATTGACTAAATTATTGCCAATAAACACTCTCCAACCTCAATTTGTTGCTATTTTCAATCGAAGCAGACTCATCTGGAATAAAATTAGCGGTTGCTTCCACCGGAGGTTCTTGTTGTTGTTCTTCTGCAACCACATCTGGTGCCACTACATCTACGTTGGTACTTGACATTTTGAAGTGAATTACCTACAAATATATACAAATGTAACATGTTCAAATATACTTTGTACAGATATACAAATATATTAATGAGAAACAGAAACAACACTTACCAATAAACTCCTCTCTCTAATTTCTTAATGTTTAAATAGATTTTTTAGAGAAATAAAAATTTATGACAAATAATTTATATGTATATAACAGAAAAAGTATAAAGCCATGAACTCAAATTAAAATCTGCATATGTACTTAAACAGCATAAAACTATGAGCTCAAACCCAAATTAAAATTTGCGTATGTACTTAAACACCATAAAGTCATGAACTCAAACTCAAATTAAAATCTGTATATGAACTTAAACAGCATAAAGCCATGAACACAAATTAAAATCAAATTAAATAATCACTGATCTAATTAAAAGCAAATTAAATAATAACTGATCTAATCTGCATATGTACTTAAACAAATCTCAATTTTGAAGGTAGATAAACATAATTTCAGAATTTTAGCACTAACAGTAGGCGCTGAACGGAGGAACGAAGCACAGGGTAGGGTGCATCCGAGGAACAAAGGAACGCGAGGAACGAAGGAACGCGAGGAACGGAGGAACGTGACACTGGTAAGATGAACGGAGGAACACGACGTGCGCAAGTTGAATGGAGGAATGAAGCACGCGAGCAAGCTGGCGACGCAGGTACGGTGCAGTAGAGTCGGCAGCAAGAGTGAGGAAAGATTGCAACACTGCAGTCGATGCAAGTTGAGGCAGCGCGGGTAAGGTGAGTAGCACTGGCGACAGGAGTGGGGGTAAACGCTGTCAGAGGGCAACAGCGCTAGGGTGCAAAGAGATTTAGATTTGAGAAAAGAGGATTAGGGTTCATTGTGTATTTGTGTTCTTGAGGGGCTGAGCTGCTGAGGGATGTGAAATAGGATTCGCAATATGATATGACTGAGGCCAAGTAGGGTTGTTAAAGTTGTATTTATATCTCATTAAATGATAAATGAGTTTTATAGGAATAAAAGTGTTAATATTACAAATTGATAAACTTAGTTTAATGACTAAAGATTTTTTGCACATGATGAAGGTCTTTGGTTCAACTCCTATATGTAACATTTTTAAACATACACATAACACATATATATATGGAGATGCAGGTAGGGTTGAGACTCAATCTGTACCCTACCTATTCTGCATCCAAGTCTACCCGCAACAGATCAAATTGGCAACCCTACTCGACCAGATTGAATTGGATTGGATACTTGCAAGTAAAATCCATGTTACTAGACCTAAATTCATAGGAAAAAAGCAATACCTCACTATTATGCTTGTGGAAGGACAAATAATTAAGTAAAACATAAAATAGTACGTGTCACATCACGTTCCACGCCAAGTCTCAACGAATATTGAACTCTTCTACATATATTAGACTTTGAGCTTTTCTCTTATCACTCGCATCCATCACCTTAACCAAATTACTGGCTGCTACCTATTGTATTTATTTATTTTTTAAAGATAAAGAGATTTGAACTCGCAATCTCTAGATGATAGAAAAACTATGCCATTTGAGTTATAGCTCGTTGGCCTACCCGTTGTATTTATGGATGTATGCTTTTTGAATAATGTTATTTCGACCATTAAACTTATTTAACAATTTAAAATTAAACAAACCAAGCAAATAGGACATATGAATTTTATATAATGTGAGGGCGTCGCATATTTTTTCAATCTAGATACATTTCAATAATACATACACTCTTTTATTTATACATCCAAAATTAGGATTTGATATTATTCAATAGTGTCTTGTACTCCAAAAACATTGGTTATAATTTTTCTTAGGGTTAAAGAACGATTATTTTCCTAAAATTTTAGTCGAAAATTAAAATCATCTTTAATATTTTTTGGTTTAAAATAATCTCTAATCTCTAATTTTGTTTTAAAATTATCTTTTTTATTTAAATTTTAAATTTTTAGACTAAATTATCTCTAAAAAATAATTTTTCAATAGAAAAAAACACACACAACACATCACAGAAACAACATCATTATTGATACCAAAAAAGATGAATCACCACCCTCACAAACCCAACCCAAAACTATGGTTGAAATTAGATGCAATTCTTCTTAATTCTCAACCAAACATACTCTCTCCTTCTAACCCCAAACGATTAAAGGTCTCCCTTTTTACTCCAATGCGATTCGTAGCAGAATTTTTAATTTTATCCTTTTAATTTTATTTTTCCTTGATTATAAAATGATATTAAAAAATGATTTTATTGGATTTGAATTTTCGTGACTATTTAGGTTTCTACCGACACCGCTGAGGATGCATCGTCCACGATGCTTCCTATTGCTATTTCTCCTCCTGTGAACAAATTTGGACATGGAAATGATGATCTATTCGAGACGGCGTCGTTGAAGGCCACGTCTCCTTCTGTGCCGACGGCAGAAGGGAATGATTTGGTAACCCCTCATCAGTCCATAGGTTAGAAAGTTACAACCTTTTGGTTTCTTCTATGGGAAGTGATTGATTCTTTTGCATGCACGTGGACATTGGGTAATGAATCTGTGGTATAATTTGGAGTGAGTTTATGTTGAATTTTGTTAATTTTTAGGTGAGAATGTGGTGGATGGGAAGAAATCAAATGTTGCCGCTGCTGTGGCGGCAACTGCTGGCCGATCCAAGAAGTTTTTTGCTCTGTTTGATGCTGATGGTACAAAGGAAAAAGATAAAGAAAAAGAGTTTGATGCTGATTGAAGGGTGGTAGTGTTGGATGAAGAAGAAGATAAAGAAAGGGGAAAAACTAGATATTTTGATGAGGAGGGTTACTGGAGAAGGGTTGTTAAAATAAGGGTATTTTATTAAAGTATTTACTAGCATTTTATTAAAGGGTATTTTAATATATTTGTTGTGCATTTATTAAAGTAAAGTATTTAAAAATTTTTATTACTATCAATTTTAGGCTCAAAAATTTGGTTATGGAAAACATGGTGGTGTTTTGGCTAGAAATGGGGGTACTCTATGTATTACCCCTAGGTGGACGTGTCAGATGAAAGCTCAACACGCAGAGGGCGTGTTACCTGAAGCACGTGGGGGGT
Source organism: Arachis ipaensis (assembly GCF_000816755.2). NCBI lineage: Eukaryota > Viridiplantae > Streptophyta > Magnoliopsida > Fabales > Fabaceae > Arachis > Arachis ipaensis. The sequence continues at coordinate 115,895,108 of NC_029790.2, read as the reverse complement.
GTGGAAGACACGTGGCATCCTCTGGTTGATCCAACAAGGCAGCACGTGGGGGGCGTGCTGACGTGGCAAAGAGTGATTGGCTCTTTAAGGCAGCACGTGGGTGGCGTGCTGAGTTAGCACGCAGGGGACGTGTTGACGTGGCAAAGCATGATTGGCCCACTAAGGCAGCACGTGGGGGCGTGTTAAATGCTCCCCTCTATATAAGGCAGAGCTCGATACGATTTTGCATTCGGAATAAGATTTGAGTGTGTTTTGAGTGTTCTTTGAGTGTGTTGTTAGTGTAATGGAGGGCACCGCAAACTTGGTGGTGTATCGCAAAGGTGAGATAATACGTAATACTCATGAGGGAGTGAGGTTTGTGTGCCAGAATCCGTTTTCGTTTGTGGTTCTATGCACCATGACGTTAATGGAGCTGCAGAACGGCCTCTGTCAAAGCATGGAGAACAGTACGTTAATGAGAGTAAGCAGAATTCTGTATCGGAATCTGGTTGTAGTTTTTAGTGGTCTAATACAGTTTGATACCATGCCGATCACTGACGAAGCGAGTATGCAGAATATGTTTCAAATTCACTGGCAGACTTATATGCGACACCCACAGATTGAGCTGTATGTTGAGTTTGAAACCCTAGAGGCAGTAGTGATTCAAAATGATTTAGATATAGATGATGATAGAGCTGCAGTGTACGAAGAAATGAATAGTGACAACGAGAGGATTTCGAAGCCACCTATGAAGCCGGCGACGAAAACGAGGATGGTGATGTGGGAGTTGAGGCAACAGCAGAGAATGTAGTGGTTCATCCCTCGAGCAGTCAACCGATGTACGTTCTACCTTTTATGCATGAGTTGGATCTCGACGCCATGCATGCCCCCGAGCCCACGTACCAATCCGGGTACTCCACCGTCGGTAAAAAGTCCCAGGTCGGAAGAGGGTGTAGATCCCGCAATCGACTATTTCACCTGTTGGCCCACTCCGCTATCCATGCCCCATGCAAAACTGTCCAGTCATGAAGCTGCACTCCGCGTAGAACGATGCAATGCTGGTCCAGTGTAATATCCCTTGCTTCTGGTGCAGGAGGTTGTGCATACCCAAACTGATGCATCACTCGGTCCGCAGGGTGCCATTCGACACACTCGAACGACAACAACGGAGCAACAATGTCACACATCTCAATATGTCTATGCAACTCATCGGGTATGATCAATCCGTAGTACAGCCGCCATTCAAACTGCCATATATTATTGGTATATTAGAACCCTAACATTAATGGTTGGAAATACGAATCACAAGAACCATAACTATTTACCTCTTGCATGTAGTCTATATCATGCCTGAATGTTGCTATGGTCTTTGATAACCACGCTGTGGTCCGTTCCGAATGACTCCACCTGAAACATGATTAATTGAAAATTTTTAAATAAGTCATCGTAAATCAAACATGCATCGTGAATATAACACATGACTAAAATAAGAATTATTACCTCATGGCAACTGGTATCTCAGCCAGTGGAAGGGTTTGTCTCGGTAGGGGAGCAATACAAGGCATTCACTCCAATGCCCAAACAAACAACAGATTCAGAGGGCCATCCATCTCCTTTGTATCATATCGTGATGCACGGCATAGTGCTCTGTAAAGATGTGCGAGACATGCTGACCCTCAACTATAAGTATGGATCCGCTCAAAATCGCGAAGCAATGGTAGATATTTCGCATGAGCGTATGCAATCGACTTATCCGTGAATAGGGTCGACCCTAACAAACAAAAGATCTAACATCTGACGTATCTCCTAATGGACTCCTCAGTGTCCAACGGCTCTGCGTCTCTGATACGTCAAACCCAACCCAACTTTATATAGAATTTCGAAGAATGACTGACTACTGGTTCACGACCGAATATCGCGATGCTCTAACTTTGAAGGAAGTCGCCACTACTATCTGTCCATCCACTCACAGGCTCTCCATCAATGGGTAGGCCAAATATATGAGCAACATCTTCCAATGTCACTGTAACCTCCCCGATCGGCAATACAAAGGTGTGAGTTTCTGGCCTCCACCTTTCAACCAGAGAAGCTAATAAGGGGTGAAATCTTCTTATCATTGCAATCCTAGAGACGTGGTAGAATCCCGTGGCGCGTAAGTAGTTTTCGACCATCGGGTTTCATGTCTGTGGCGGATCCAGTTTATGCACCAACAAATTCCTGTTAGGCTGCATTAACAAAGATATATGTTACATTAATTAAATAATAATTCTCTATAATATTTTAATAAATATTCACATATTTATTTTAATATCTTATTTATTAAAATATTTAACAATGCATATTTATTTATTTATTAAAATATTAAAATATTTATTTATTTATTGAATAAAAATTCCCATTACATGTATATTTATACGTAAAAAAATTTAAATACATAAGAAAACAAATTTTAAATACATAAAAAAATTAAATTTGTCAAATTACATAAATTAGATGATCCAAATAATTGATAATATATTCTTTGGGCGCCGCATAATTACGTACCATTTTTTTAATCCTTCTAAACTAATAATTTTTTTTCAAGATTTTTTTTTCTTCAATATCACTACTCACTACACACTACTGAATACTCTCTTCACTACCTACACGCTCATACACTCCTTTCTTTCTCTCTCAGTTCTTTGCTCTACGTCTCTGTATGCACAATAGAAGGGAAGAAGAGTGAATTTATACAGGTTGAAGGAGAGCTCGCTGGTTACCGGAGTGGGGGCTGTTCCCTGCATGCAGGCAGGCCTGCAACATGCCCCCCCGTGGTGCTGTTGCAACCTTGGAACTCTGCAAAATTCTGCACTGCGAAACTCTGCACTGCCTCACGGGTGTCAAGGTACCACGCCCCCGGCATGTTGGTAGTCCATTCATGGTCGCCACATCAGCACGCCCCTGGCGTGTTGAAGGGGTGCTGACACGTCGCTCACCGGCTCAGACACCATGTCCCCAGCGAGTTGACTGCGACCTCCATACTTCGGCAATACCCCTCCTTCACCAATATGCAGCCAATACACCACCCCTCCTTCCATAAGAAAAATAATTTCTGTCAATCTTAACTTGTATTCTTAAGACATAGGTTAGCTAAACTCTTTTTTCTATTATAACTAGGGGTGGCAAAAAAACCTGCATCCACAGATATTCGTAAAGATTATTCGTGAGGGAGAGACTAACATGGACTTGCAAAATTCTCACAGGAATAGGGACCCGCTTCGCGAATAAATAGGGATGGGTGCGGAAATTATAAGTTATTATGTAATTTTAATTCATTTTATTTTAATTTATATGTCAAAATTTTTATTTTTATGTTATTATGTTAAATTTATTTTCAAATTATATATATATATATATATACACCGAGGCGGGTAGGGGCAGAATGGGTACTCACAGATTCGGATAGTGTTGCCCTTCTAAGTATCTGTCTATTTCGTAAAAAGAAATAAACGGGACTCATAACGGAAATGAAACGAAGACAAAAGATATTTTATTAAACGGTAGAGACGAGGAGCCAGGGAGAAATTTCCGCCCATAAAAGCCTATTATCATCCCTAATTATAATTTGATAAGTCTATGAAACACTTTTAAATGCGGATAAAAATACATTCATCAATTATTGTTATTGTTGTTGTAAAATAAGTAAATAAGAAAGAGAAAATAAATTTAAAATAAAAAATATAAATAAAAGACTTTAGTACTAATATTCACCAATATAATAATCTCAATATAATAAAGATGATTCATATATATTTATTAATATATGTAGTATCATGTATATATATAAAAGAGAGAGAAAATAGTATTTTATATATTGCCCGTATAGACATAAAAGAGAGATAGAGAAATATTATTGATTGTGTGTTATCATATCAGGCTTCTTTATTTATAGGCGTATAAAAGTTAAAATTTCAAATGTAATTAACTTCAGTCTTACTTTAATAATATAAATTTTTTACTTAAAAAAATTAGCCGCCCAAATATTAATAGGCATCCACATTCACCTCATGTATCAAAACGTCAAACATAAATGAGTATTCTACAAAAAAATTATTTCATAAAATATGGTTTATTTAGTATTTATTAACAAAAACAATTATCAAATTTCTTTGCTATTATAATTAGTTGCACGCAAAAAAGTCTCTTATAAAATTGAGATTATTATATTTATTTTAAATAGAAAATATCACTCAAAAAAATTTTAATCATTAACTCTTATCTTTAATTTGTCTTTTTTTTCTAATAACACTAACTTTTTTTTAACTGAATTCCATTAAAAGATTTATCATTAGCCAATAAATTATTGTATGTATAAGGTGAAATTCAAACTCCAATTCTGATACTTATTTAAGCAAACGAATTAACTGACCACTCAACTAATCTAAGTTGATTTTCTACCAACACTAACTAATAGATGTTGAATACTTGCAAGAACACAAGAAATCTAGTACACATTGTCTCTATATAGTTTAAGTTTACCTAGATTGTGATTCATATTATATATGTCAAGTTAAGTTTCCTGAAAGATCAGAAAATAAGTTTTAGGTTTAGTTGGTTTATTTATGTTACATGAAAAGGACTTGCCATTAATTTACTTAGTCTCATGCTGAAATAGGGAGCCGAGCGTGTCCTCGGGGACATGAATTTGATCCTCGAATCAGGCTGAATGTCTGTCACCCCAGGCCGGCTCCCTCTTATTATTTAATTAAAATTTTCAGTTTTTTTTTATATTATTTTTATGGTGGAGATAATAAGAGTAAGACACCAACTTAATCATCAGGGACTGTCTCCTTTTAATTTGTGGAAGTTTTATTAATTTTATATAGGGAGTATTTGGAATAAAATAATTTTATAATTGNNNCACCACTTTTTTTTTGTTGGATTGGCAGGTTAATTGGCCGAAAAGAATTTTTTCTTAAAAAATAAACTTAGATTAACATTTTATAAAACGAAAATTTGAGTAGAAACAAGTTTTTTTAGAACATACACTTTTTTTTTTCAGTTTAGCATTGACCAAAACAAAAAAAAATGAATAATAGAAAGTAAGAAGAAAATAACAACTCTATGATCTAGTGTTTCAGATATTGTATTTCAACAGCAAAAAAAAAAAAAAAAAATCAAACAAAATAACGTTCTTGTAATTGGTCTAATTCGCGAATATTTTTTGCGGGCTCAAATTTATTATTGACATATACCTATATGATGTTGTGTCTTCATATACTATTACTGAGTAAACTAGTAAAACAATAAATCTTGTTTCATACAATAAAAATAGTAATGGTTAATTACTTCTTAATTTAAGATAATTACTTCTTCTTAACCTATTCTTTTATCTTATTACATATAAAAGATATAAAAATTGACGTGGGATATACGTAATATTATAATCAAGTCATAATGATCTTGGATTGCCATCATTATGATAGGGATTTTGATTACTTCATGATAATTATGATTTGATCCGGATAATATCGTTTTTCAAGTTATAAACTTTGTTGTTTCTTTTGGTGGTTGAAAATTATGAATTTAAAATTATGTGTATTTTTTTTTTTTTTAGTTATGAATTTTTATGTGTTAAACATAAAAAAAAAATTGTAGGTAGATGAATATATTTATATATTTATTGCATGAAGCAACCAAACATAATAAGTCAGTACAACTTAAATGGGTGTCACTCAACTTGAATGGATGTGACTCTTCTTCACTTTTTCAAAGGATATAACTTACTGCTATTTTACACACAAACCGTCATATGACCGTTTTGTGATTTGAATACTGTTTAGCTAATAACGGTTTAACAAAAATAATTAATAATATTATTAATTATTAATATATTATATTTAATTTGTGAATATCTTTTAGCACTAAATTTTATATCTTAGTGTTTCAATTATTAAATAACTTGTTATTATCTATTAAATCTTAAAACTAGTAGTCTATTAAAATAAAGTTGAATTTTCATCATTTAACAACAATAAATTTTAATCCTATTTTAGCAGTAATCTCTTTAATTTTATCTCTTGACAAATCTTTAGTAAAAAAATCTACTAAATTCCCTTGAGATAGATTTAACATAAGTGATGGTAATGATACCATTATCTATTAGTTGCCTCACAAATTTATGTCTCAAACTTATATATCTAGACTTTTTATTATAAACCTTATTATATGTTTGAGACATGGTGGATTTACTATCACAGAAAATTGAAATGGCTGTTGACTGCTGAGGCCATAGTTTTATATAATATAACAAATTTCTAAGTCATCCCTTTTCTTTTCCTATGGTAAAAATCCATCCTAAAGTGAATTTGTTGTCAGTAAGATTTGTAATCCAATTTGCGTCGGAGTAACCTTCTAAAACTGCGGGATAATTACTATAATATAATTCCAAGTTTATAGTTTTTTTGAGATAGCTAAGAACTCTTGTTTTAGCTTTCCAATGTTAATTGCTAGGTAGGGCTGCACACGGATCGATCGGATCGGACATAGCATAAAATTCTATCTGATCCGCACTGCTCCCATCGGATCGGATACGATATCCGCGTTTTTTTCAGGTCGGATCCAATCCGCATACTTGCACATCGGATATCAGGTATATCCGCATAATTCAGAAAATTGTTTTAAGGCATTGTTTGGCTGTTTTTACAAAAAACATGTTTAGAAAAATCATTTTTTCACCTGTTTAAGCCTATTTACTCCTAAAATATTATAAATAAAAGTTCTCTTAAATAACAAAAAAAAAAAAATAACACAAGATCTAAGTTTAATGTTCTAAGTTAAAGTACAACATAAAAAATTAAAAATAAGATATCATAAAATTTATGACAACAAACTAAAATTCATAACACAACACTTGGTTAAACAATACACTAAATCAGCAATTCAACATACTAAAACAGCAACTCAGCAATTCAACATACTAAAATAGTAACTCATCAGCATACTAAAACATACTAAAACAGCAACTCAGCAAGTTTCAATTGACATATCTCTTCCAATTGACACTATATCAGTAACCATTCATTCTTATTAAGAAATAGCAAATGAGAAAAATTAGTAAAATATGTTAGAATAATAAATTATTATATACCAATACAAGCACTAGTGAATACCTAAGATAGTTGATGAGGTTGCATTCCATTTTGAACTTCAGGATCTCCGATACTAGTAACTCCAGAAAATTCTATTCAATTTATTATATATCTGAATCAACAATGGCATCTCCTTCATCAAGCTCAACCAATATCTTAGCAGGCTTCAACCAATTTTGAGTGTAAATTAAATCCTCTATAGTGGTGGGACTCAAACAATTGCGATAAGGGTCAAGAACACAACCTCCCGTGATAAAAACTGACTCAGATGCCATAGTAGAAACAAGAATGGCTAATATATTTTTAGCTATGCAAGAAAGAACACAATACCTCAAAGTCTTTCCTCTCCACCACCTCAATATATCAAATCCATTAAAATGTTCCACCACTTTATCTTCCAAATACCTATCCATTTTATTTTTCTTCAGCTCACTTAGTTTTATCCTCTGAGTTTGCTTCCACTTGCTCATAGGGTCTTCAATCATAATACTATCATTCTCACTCATCTCTATACTAGGATTTAGTGTAGTATCCGAAGAAATGCTAGCATCTTGAGTGTCTTTAGGGAGTCGCAGATTTCATATGCTATATTGCTTGAGCAATATAGCAATGATATCCTTCATTTTTTTAAAGATCCTTGAAGATTTATCACCTTGACCATACATCTCAGACAAAGTAAACTGAATATATTTCAATTTATACCGCGGATCAAGAAAAACAGCAACAAGTAATAGATAGTTCAGAGATGGCTTGTTCACTGAAGTCAAAAGAGTAGAAGTATAAGAATGATCAGAATCATCCCGATACTTATTCAAAGTACATAATATCTTACACAATACATGAAAAAAAGCATTTGAAGTGACAATCAAAGAACTAGAGAATGAAAGCGTTGCATGATAGAAACTTAGTAAAAAAACGTATAAAGATACGAGCTCTACTCCAATCTTCATCACTAGGAAGCTCCCCCATCATCTTCAAGGTATCTTTCAAAATGAGCATCTTCCCTAGCAAGATGAGCAAATGCCTTTTCAAATTTTTCGGCCACTTCCAACATCATATAAATGGAATTCCACCTCGTCAGCACATCAAGAACAATCATTTGTCGACTCGTAATGTTTGCCTCATGTGCACACCTCCTAAAGGTTGCTAACCTAGACGAATATGACTTCACAAACTTACAAGAAGTTCTAATCCTAGCAATAGATGACTGTAGATCTTTCAAACCATCACAAACAATCAAATTCAAGATATGGGTAGCACATCTCAAATGGACGAATTCCCCACCAACATAGTACAACCATTCCATTCTCGCATGATTTTAACCAAAGTATCCAGAACAAAATTTGTACTAGCATTATCCACAGTTACAGTATAAAGTTTTCGAATATCCCAATCTTTTAAACATTTCTCTAAAGCTTTTCCTATGGAAACACCAGTATGATCAGCAATCAAATTAAAAGACAGGATCTTTTTATTCAATGCCCACCCATCATCAATATAATGAGCCGTTACACACATATAGTTCATGTTTTGAACAGACGTCCAAGTATCAGTAGTTAAAGAAACCATCCAATGATTCAGCTCCAAAAGGGACTTAGGTTTGATTTTTTCCTCTACATACAACTGCATACAATTCCTAGCAACTGTCATACGACTCAAAATTTTAAATTGAGGTTGTATTTCACCACAAGAGCCCCTAAAACCAGTATTTTTCACAAACCTAAATGGAAGCTCATCAATTATCACCATCTTACAAAATGCAAGCCTACATCGATCCTGATTAAAGTCTACTGCCTTTAATGTTGGTGGTTTCTCTAAATTAGAATTTGTGAACACAAGAGTTTTCTGTTTTTTATCAACATGATTTTTCGGGTTCTTCGCACAAGTTCCAATATTTTTTTTTAGGTTAGAGGTCCCATCCCTACGACTATGACATTGTAATCATTTCAAATAATGTTTACATCGAGCCTTAGTTTCATCATCATTTTTTTGAAGTGATCCCAAACAATAGAAAGGGTTCTATCAGACTTTCCTTTACTTGATTGATCAGATTATGCTGCTGTTGCCAAAGAAGGAGCATCACTTGAAGCTGGATTGGTATTTGTTTCCCCTCCCCTTGTTGATTCTTCTGGTGTAGATCCAGCGACACTTGGTGGAGTAGGAATGCTCCCAATTTCAGACCCACTTGTATTGTTAGTAAGCACTTGCTTATCAGTCATTCTAATTTCCAAATAGATAAACAATACTACAATTAAATAAACCATATCATTATATCAGTTTACCGACCCTCAGTACCAAATGACTACAATTAAATAAACTATTCTAATTTCCAAACAAATAAACCATATAAACCCTCAGTGCCATGTTAGTTTACAACTAAATAAACCATTCAAATTTACAGAGTTTATTACACAATAACACAATGATTCAGGTACTTTAATCTATAAGCATTTGTGTACAAATAATATTTAATTTATTATGGTACATTTTAATTTAAAAATTAAAATTAAATTACCTATAATATTTGATGAGTTGAAGAGTGAATACGATGGAGATGAAGGAGCCGTGGTCTGACGAAGTAACGAAGCTGTTGGAGGAGTCGACCACCGCCAATGGAAGAGACAACCACGCCGCTAGAAGAGATGACCTCGCTGGTGGAGGAGATGACCACGCCACTGCAGGAGACCACGAACGCGCTGAGCCGCTGATGGAGGAGACGACCACCGCGCCTAATTGCCTATGAAAAACACGACCACCGTCTACCACATCGATGGAGGAGACGACGAGAGTGCAGTTGGAGCCTGGAGGAAATGACAAACTTAGGAGATGACGATGGTGGAGTGAACGCCGGTGATGGACGAGTGAATGTCGGTGATAGAGCGAGGTGGAGCCGGTCAGAGAGGAGAGGGAGAGCCAGAGTTTGAGAGTCTGAGAGGAAAGTCCAGAGAGGAGCGCCGTAACATTACATCAGGGTTAAGTCACATTACATTAGGGTTTGATTTTTGAAACTAGGCTATTTATATGATGTGCGGATATGCGGATCGGATCCGCGAGTATCACTGCCAAATTCGCTATCTGATCCTACTATAGTACGGATCGGATAATATCCACAAAATTCGGATTGGATGCGGATAATTACCGCGGATATTATCCGATCCATGTGTAGCCCTATTGCTAAGTTTTTCTGTAAACCTTGATAATTTGCACACAGCAAATGTTATATCAAATCTAGTGCAATGCATTGCATAAATTAAACTTCCTATAGCACTAGTATATTCTAATTATGCTACAGATCTCCCCATATTTTTTTAATTTAAAATTAGGATCATAGGGTGTATTAGATTCTTTAATTGTAAGGTGATTAAATTTTTTAATATCTTTTTAATATAATGAGATTGACTTAAAGTAAAGTCAATTTCATTCTTATGCACCTTTATTGTAAAATCCAGTTAAATTGTAATTAATGAATTAATAGTTAATAAATTAAATTATAAGTGAAGAAGATTTGAAATTTTAAAATTTAAATTTTGGGAGGATAAAAATATTTAGAACATAAGTTAAAACACTTATCCTAAATGATTCGGCCTAAAATTGGGTCAAAAGGCTAAGTAAATGGACCTGGGCAATAATTGGGCTCAAGGCCCATTCACTAACACCCTCGACATGTGCCAAGTTAAGCATATTGCCCTTCACAACACTAAATCATTTAACATTGTGAGTAAAGAGAAGAAAAGAGAAAACCTTGATCAAAATGCTATTCACCTCCCTCTTCAATTTCTCATATCTTCTGATCCATAGCTCCAATCGTCATGCCCTTTGCGGCCACGTGAAGCCCATCTCCCACTCTTCATTTCTATTAAAAAATTTTGGTAAGTATTTTCCTCACCAAACTGCAATTTCATTTTTTCTATGAGAATCGCATTTTTGGCTTGTGTGTTCATGAAACTTGGTGATTCTTGTGTTTAAGAGGATGCTCTAGCTTGAGTTCTAGCTAAGTTTTATCACTAATTTTAGTAAGTAAAGGTAATAGACACTTTTTCCATGTATTCATAAAATTTTATGAAGCCCTAGTGATTGAATAATGAGTATATTATGTGAAAATAGTATAGATTGAGTATTAGATGTATTAAGTTGATCATTGGTGGTTCAAATTCCATAGCCAAAGACTCCGAATCACCATCTTGCTAACAGGATCATAAAACCTGTAACCAAACTCATCCATTCCATAGCCAATAAAAATACACTGCCTAGTCTTTACATCAAGCTTGGATCTCTCATCTTTAGGAATATGAACAAATGCTTTACATTCAAAGACTCTTAAATGATCATAAGAAACATATTTACTTGACCATACCTTCTCTGGCACTTCAAATTGCAAGAGAACACATGGTGTCCGGTTCAAGACATGAACAACAGTACTCAAAGCTTCACCCCAAAAGGATTTTGCCAATCCAGATTGTGACAATAAGCACTTAACTCTTTTAACCAATGTTCTGTTCATCCTTTCAGCCAAGCCATTCAACTAAGGAGTCTTTGAAGGAGTCTTCTGATATCTTATACCATGCTCTTTACAATAAGCATCAAATGGACCTGAGTACTCACCACCATTGTCAGTACGAATGCATTTCAACTTCTTTCCAATTTCTCTTTCAACAGAAGCTTGAAATTGCTTGAACACAATCAAAAATAGATCTTTGGTCTTCAAAGTGTAAACCCATAATTTCCTAGAATGGTCATCAATAAATGTTACAAAATAGATAGACCCTCCAAGTGTTCTTGTCTTCATCGACCCACATACATCAGAATGCACCAAGTCAAGTATCTCTGGCTTTCTTGAAGGTGGATAACTCTTAAAAGAAACCCTGTTTAGTTTCCCAGCAAAGCAATTGTTGAACTTTTACAAAGCAACCTTACAGCCAGATAAAAGATTTCTCTTGGATAACATATTCATGCCTTTCTCACTCATATGACATAAGCTCTTATGTCATAAATCAGTTTCATCAACAAACTCAGCAGCATTAACAACATCTTTCACAATCTTTGCTTGAGTTAAATAAAGAATAGAGTGTTGTGTACCTTTAGCAACAACCATGGAATTCTTGGTGAGCTTCCAACTATCACGAGAAATGAGCTATCCAAGTCTTCATCACACAACTTACCAATAGAAAGTAAGTTCAACCGAATAATTGGAACATGCTTCACACGCTTCAAAGTCAACTTGGTACCGTTGGAAGTTTCTAAGCAAACCTATCCAACACCAGCACATTTTGCAACACCTTGATGAGCCATTTTCACATCACCAAAATTACTAGGAGTATAGGACGTAAACAGATCCCTCCTAGATGCAATATGAATAGAAGTATCACTATCAATCACCCAACTAGTGCTATTATCAACAAGGTTAACAGATTCAAACTCCTCAACAAGAAAAAAATTATCATGAGTTACATTAACATTGTCTTCATTGCTACCATCATCTTTATTTTTGCTCTTGTCTTTACTTGCTTTGGCTTTCTCCTTCTTTAGCTGCCAACAAAATTTCTTCACATGTTCCTTTTGACCACAATGATGACACTCAATATTCTTATACTTTCCTCGAGACTTGCTTCTGCTTTGATCTCTACCTTTAGGACTTCGACTTTTGTTTCTCCCCTAGACTCAGAAACAAGAACATCTGAATGTGTAGTCGATGAACCTTGTGACTTTCTTCTCATTTCTTCATTCAAAACACTGCTCTTGGAAAGATCCATAGAGATTACGCCATCAAGAGTAAAATTAGACAATGACATTCTGAGAATTTTTCACAAGTCTGGTAAGGAGCCAAGAAGTAACAATCCTTAAACCTCTTCATCAAAATTGATACCCATGGAAGATAACTAGTTCATTATTCCTTGGAAGTTATTCAAGTGATCTGTCATTGATGTCCCATCTGTATATTTCAAAGCCAACAATTGCTTGATCAAAAACATCTTGTTATTCCAAATTTTTCGAGCATACAATTGTTCAAGTTTAATCCAAAGGGTCCGAGCATGTGTCTCTCCAATAACATGGTTCAACACATTATCGTCAACCCACTGCCTAATATATCCACAAACTTGTCTATGCAACAAAGTCCAATCATCATCAGATTTATCATTAGGCTTCTCTGTACCAAAAACTGGTTGATGAAAATTTTTGACATAAAATAAATCTTCCATCTTTGACTTTCACAAATCATAATTAGGACCATTAAGATTTAAGAGTGATCATCCTACTAGTATTAGTATTAGCTTCCATTGTTCACAGAATCACAAGCCCAGAAAAATACCAACAGGCTCTGATACTAGTATGAAAGAGTCTAGCAGCGGAAACGATACAAATGTCCAACACAAGAACAATATGGAAGCACTCACAACACAATATGGCAGCAACTATAACAAGCAAATACAGCAAGTAAAGCAATAGTAAGAACACACCGAGATTTTAACATGGAAACCACCCCTCAATGTGAGAGGTAAAAATCACGGGTTGTCCAGACCAATGAAATAGCTCCACTATAATCAAATGAAGTACAAGAGAGTCTCAAATAAAGCACAAAAACATGCATATAACCAGCCAAAACATCAAAGCACCAAAACTTACAAATGAGAAACAAGAAGATGAAAAATACCCAAAAATAGAGCTGTTGTTCGAAGCCTATTTCTCCTTCTGCAGACTTCCAGTTAAAATCTTCGCCGTTCAGAATAAAGAACAAGATGTGAAGAATCTGCAGTTCAAATTTCACGTCGATCCAACGGTGAAAAAAGGAGAAGCTGCTGTTCAAAGAATGCTGCTCTGTGTAAAAATGAAAAACCTATTTTCTCTCTTGCGAAGCCAATATCTCCCACTGCAGACCTCCAATCAACATCTCCACCGACCAGAATGAAGAACAAGATGAGGAAAACACGCAGTTCAAATTTCAAGCCGAGCCAATGGTGAATGAATGAGAAACTGTCATTTTAAATTTACTGCTTTGCTTAAAAATGGGAATTCTGTTTTTCCTCTTCTCTCTCACTTGGTGGCTACACTCTCTCTCTCAAAAGACCCCAAAATCTGATTAGGGTTGTGGCACAATAAGTGTAAAGAGATACTCTCAAAAAGTTGGACTTAGACCTCACAAAAGAGAGAAAAAACCCAACAGTGTTGAGGAAGATAGAAGAATAGAAAGCCAGGAATGATGATAGGTGCTGGAGGTAGCAACAGCATCACAGAAGCAGGTTTTACGTGTAAAAGAAAATTAAAAAAAAAAAAAAAAAAGAAAAACTAGAGATGATGATAGATGTATTAGCATTGTGGTTGTGATTGATGCCTAGTGTAAAAGTCTATTAGAAGGTCCTGACTATCTGAGCAGCTTCCAATAGTTAGTTACAAATTAGTTACAAGAACTTTCTAGAATAGCCAATTAGTTAGCTTTTCCTTTTCTATCTCTAGAAGGTAGTTAAACCTTCTCTATAAGTATCTCTTGCGGCTTCTTACATGTAATTGAACCAACTATTTTCTCTTTCAATTAAAATAACAGAACTCTTTTTCTTTCTCTATTTCTTCTCTGCTTCACATTCTCATCACATTCTGCTTCAAGTTCCAGATCTCACAAGGCACATTTTCTTCACACCTAAGTTGCTGAGACCTGTCACATAGTATCATGTCTCCAAATATCAACAAACACAAATTCAAAAGGATCATTATAAATTGAGTTAGGATCAACAAATGGTAATTGATACATTTTCCCGTGGAGCAAAAAATTCACGTATATACACATCATGAGATTTACGAGAAATAGAGATATTGCATTTATTTAAAATAGAGAGTACAATATTTAAGGTAGGATGGCCAAAGTTAGAAGAGTAACAGCAGAATTAGAAGAATTTGAACATAAACTATAGCAACATTTCTTGGTGCATGCATAGGTGTAGGGACAATTAAATTGTCAAAAGCATATACTCCCTCCACTAGTTATGCCTTGGAGAAGCAAATAATCCTTTGTAATAACCTGGCATGGAATTGAGCAAAAATAAGTTCAGAATTGAAAATATACATGATTGTTCCTAGCAAATTTATTTACACTAAGGAGATTATAGGATTTTTAGGGAACATGCATTCAGTAGGTTATGTAATTTGAAGCAGATTTTGGAGTGTTGAGACAAAAGTAAGTTCACTTAAAGGATGACATTTTTATAATAAATTTTAAGAGAAAGTCTGAGAGGTTAGTACTTTCATTCAAATTTAGTCAGCATTTAATTATCAAAAAAAGAATGTGTAGTCCCATATTATTAGATGTAATCTCACATCATTAAAAATATTAATAATAACTAATTGATGACTACAAATCATAAAATGTGCTAGTCCTCTAGTACTATGAAATTTTTAAAAAGGTAGTACACTAATAAAATATCCATTTTAAATACAATAAGTCAATTCTCTCTACTAAAAAAATGAAAAGATTTGAGAAAAGTATTAAAGTAAATTTATAGAATTTATAAAATCAATTTAATTAATATTTTTTATTCTTTTCAACGGAAAAAAAATTGATTTTGAAATCCAATCAACCTTAATTCTATTGTATTCCAAAGACATCCTAAAGGTATAAGAAAAAATTTAATCTGCTAAAAAATGAAAAAATTAGTAAAATAATAAAATAATGCTATAATCATTTTTAAATTTATAACTTTTATTATTTGTGAACTATCTTGATTTAAGAGTAATTAAAATATTATTTTATCATTTTACCAACTTTTTTATTTTAAAAAAGCTTGTTCCATAAAGACATCTATAAAATTTGTTTTATAACAAATTAAATACTCATGCATGTATTGAACTTTAATTTATCAAAGGCTTTAATAGGGTTATTATCTAATGCATAACATGTTACTTATTCACAATTCTTGGTTTTGATTTAAATAATAATGCATCCTGTATCCTAATACATGCATCTGTCTAATTTCTAAGAAAGGAAGATTTTGTTTTTTTTTTTAGCATGCATGTAAAATGATGTATATAATTATTGTTCAATTATTTATTTAGATTTGATCACATACATGAGTCATAAGCGCAAATGCATCGGCGTTTATTGTCAGGAAGATCAAGACAATAGCAATCTCCTGTTGTAATAAGCCTTGTTCCAAGTCTTTTGACACATTCAACAATGCAATCTATGTCTCCATTTTTCCCACATTGCCCATCGATTATAAATCTATCTTCACACCCGGGCTTCTCTTCTGTGTGGTAATATTATTTAAAAGAAACAAAATGGTTAAATTATTATGCTAGTTTCATTAGTTAAAAGAATTCCTTGCATATTTGAATTTAAAAGATTGTTATATACATGACAAGAAATAGAGTAGTAATGATACTGCAACATTTAAAAAAAAAAAAAAGACGAAAACTCTATGTATATACCTCCATAGGTGTTGATGACAAAAGTGAATAAAACTAAAACAATCATGAAGAAAATTATTCTTGGCTTCATGATAATATCTCAACTTAGTCTTGAGAGAGTTATTGAGGTGTATATATATTAATTGTTGGTATATGTGAACTATTGAATCAAAATGAGAGAACATATAAGTAGTGAATGAAATGTTATTTGTTAATTCCTTATAAGGACGTGGTACTCGACCTTTTACTTTAGATTGTTTTGCCCCAGAGAAGCTTTTATTTTGTTTTATGAGCCACATATCACGTTTTTCTAATTGTATTTAAGTTTTGAAGTTTTCGCCTAATTCCTAAAGAATACCATTGGTTCTAGCAAGCTCTTTGAGTTTTGCTAAGGGGTAAACCACTAGCCTTAAATTTAATATATAGTTGAACAATAGAACAAGAAACATAATTGATATTATATCAAAGAAAAACTAAAGCCGGCAATTTTACTAAATAAACATTACCTTTCGAATAAACTACATTTCCAACTATAAAAAAAAAGAGCATTGATAAAACTGCCCATACTAGATTAAAAATAACAAATATTGATCATTCTGTCGGGTTATATAACAGAACTAGATTAATCCTTACCAGGCTTGGAAATAAGGTTATTGAAGCAAAGTCTTATCAGGAAATAACATTAGTAATAAAAAAATTTACATTCCTAGGAAGATATTGACTCCATCAATAGATTATGGTTTAAAGTCGAGCGCAGACAGTTTCCCTTTGATTCTCTCCTATGCCATTAGCCCATTACTATAAACAACCGGGACAATCACAGAATCATGTGGAATTGCTTCACAAACAACCTATATTTACTCAGGGTCAACTTTATGTAGCAGTTTTTCGAGTTAATAACAACAATGGACTCAAGATTTTTATCTGTGATGATAACTCAAACAACTGCATCGATACAAATAATGTGGTTTATCGTGAAGTATTCAGAAATATCCACCTATACAAACTAAATATATTGGTATTTTCAACTAAAGTTCTTTCAAATTTATTGTTTCTAATTAAATTAGTTATTTAAGCTGTTTTAAAATTTATTATATTACTTTACAAATCAAAATTAAAAAAACAATAGGCCAGGTATAATAATTCTTCTTGCTAAAAACTTTTATATTACATAATTACAGGATTTGGAGCAAGACTCGACAAAAATGAAAAATTTTTCTACATTAATTTGTATTATTAAACTATGCAATTGTGGGTCTTATATATTATGCTTATTATGGAAACTTACAAACTATACTAGGATCTCATGTAATATCAAATGCATTTTGTAAATTTAAAGAATTAACTTTTAATGTTTATCTTTAACTTTATCAAAGATCTTTTATCGAAAATTAGTTTCTAGTTTTACTTAAAATTTACTTACAAGGATTTTTTTTTTTTACCAAAGATAGGAGACTCGAACCTGCAACCTTTTAATTGAGTATGAGAAAACTATACCATTTGAGCTATAACTCATTGGCTTACGTACAAGGATTCTTGCCGTTTAATTAAAGTGTCCGCGCATAAAAAAAATAAATACTATTACGAAAATATTATAAAAAAATACTAAAAAATTAGGTACAAATCATAGAATATACCTATATAAATTTCAATGATATAAAAAAGATATATATCAAATTTTAAACCATAAAAATAACTGTTCACCGTACGTAACGCGGGCCCGCCGCTGGTTATTCTTAAACTAAAATGGTAGAATTCAGATATGATGGAAATTATAAATTTAATGATGATTATAATTAATTCTTTACTTTATCGCTTTATCTATTTTTTTATTTTAAAATATTTTTTTTGTTTACAAAAAAAATTAAAGAGTTCAACTAACAGGTGCCGTAAGAGTACATGATAAACTTATTATTAGTGTTTTTAAATTTTTTTTATTTAATAGATATAAAATAAATGCATTGAAAACTCAAATTTTTTATATTTTCAATAATAACTTTCTCAATTTGTAAGTTTAACATATATTCTTAGGACTCATAATAAATAAACCCAAAATTAAATATATTTTCAAAACTAAATAAACATTAATTAGAAGTTATGAATGTACGTATTAAATTAGTTTTACTATGATATGATTAATTTTGCCAATATTCAAACCTATTATAAATATTAGATTAATTTCAATATGACGATATAAGAAATTGTGTTAGCATTCAAATTTATTATTATTGAAAATAGTAGTTTGCTATTTATATATTATTTGTACGCANAAAAACAATTATATAGTATTCGATAGAGTATCCACTTTATTTGTGATGTGATATTAAAAGTTAAAGTTACATAGTTTCAAGACTCGCGCAGCTTTGAATCCAGAAGTTATAGTCGCTTGCATAAAACAAATGAAAATATTGTGGTGTTGATTTAGAAACTGCATGGGGTTGCAATAAACATAAAACGTGTGCGCGAGCACACACACTATCTCCTTGACAAATGGAGAAGTGCTATTCATGGATGGTTCTTGGTCAACGTGCTTCAAGAATCTGAAACTACAAAAGATAATTGGGAGAACTCTCAACTCTCCTATTCTTTTCTTGATTGTCCAATTGCCTAAATCCCTTTCTCTCCAAATTTACATGCTAACTGAATCCAGTTCCCTATCCATGTACCTCAACAATGATCCAAACCTTTCCATTCCATAATTTTCTACACTGAGATGGAATTGGCCCATTGATTTCAAAAAGTTCAATCTTTCTGAAACTCCCATGCTGATTTAGAAATGGCTTCCCTTCATGTTTCTTCACGGTTTACCCAACCTTCAAAACAACTAGATTTTTGTCCTCCATTATTTGTCAACTTCATGCACCAAAACTGATGTGATTCATCTTCCTCCTTACATTTTTGGCAGCTCAATGTTTGTCTCCATGCTGCCAAGATCTGTTCTAACCCCCCTCATCATCCTGAGATTGGGAGCTCCAGTATCTAGAACTGGTTCACGATAAAGAGAACCCACATGGAGAGTCAAATAGAAGTGCTTAGTGAACAATGGTTCTTGGTGTGAGCAAAAGACCCGAAACTACGAATAGAGAGGGTATTTGAGAGGCCTATCAACTGTCTAGCTCTTTTTACCTTCCAACTTATATACTAACTAACTCCAAAGTCCAAACTTATCAAAGGCCTTTTTCTTCAGCGGCCTATTTCTGGCTGTAGCAGTCAATGTCAATGAGGAGAAAACTAGAAAACTAAATAAAGAACCATAGAGTGTTGAGTAGAATATATTCCCAAAAAGATTAATTGAACAGACTAAACTCAGAAGAAAATAACACTGAAAGATATAAGCACCAGAGTAAATCCATCGTTAGCATCATAAACTGAGCCATAAAATTATAAAGGTACACTTTACCTTAAGTACTATTCAGCACATCATAAAGGATAAAAATTGTTACATGCTGATAGTTGTCAGTCAGAGAAATTGGTGCCAGTTTCTTTCTGGAATATTGACAAAAAGTGCTGCTATATGTGAAGTTTCTTATATTAATGAATTGAATATGGGTAATTACTGATTACATTAGGGATTGAACATATCAAGTTTTTGAGGAAGATCCATCAAGTGTGGATCGGGTGTGCATTGCTTAAATAGGTTGCACTTGTAAACAAAGTTAGGACTAAATGGTTAGAAACTAACTACAAATTGGGATAAAGACATATCTCTTGAAGCAGCAACATTCTAGCCTTATTAACAGCATTGAAGCAGAGATATATCTGTACCTCGAGTTCCGCAAGCAGCGGTTCAAAACTCTGCTGGTTCTTGCGGAGCTGCTTCAGAACCTCCTGAATGGGATGCCTCTCCCTCCCCCGGTTCAGCGCGAACTGAATCAGCACCCGGTCTCCCTCCACCGCAGTTTGCAACCGATCAACAAGGCTATTCACAGTGTCAATGTCATTCATCACAAGAGTACCCTTTGATGCAGCATTCAGCTGATTCAACCTTGTAAGTTCCTTCTTTACCTTCTTCTTTGGAAGACACGAGCCGCCGCAGGCAGCAACCGCAGCAAAGCCGGCAACGGCATGCGCAGTGACCAGCACGGCCGAGATCACTGCTCCCACGGCGGTTACAACTAAACAGGCCAGACAACTCGTGTGGAACCGTTTGAGGAGGCGAATCCTCGCATAGCACCGCAAGCGCCGTCGTTCAATCTCGAGCTTGAGGCCGGATAAGCTGTCACGGACGTCGGAGAAGTTGTGCGGGAAGACGAACGGGTTTTCCTGGCTGTCGAATTGGACGAAGAGATCGAAAGCGCGGTCGCAGAGATGGCGGTTGAAGGAGCCGGAAGCGTCGTCGGGGAGAACGGCGATGAGTTCGTGGAGAGGCTTGTATATGTCGCGTGCGCGGCGGACGCTGCGGTGAAGGAGGAGGTAGATTCCGCAGGTTTTCTCGCTATGGTCGAAGTAATCGGAGGCGAGTCTAGTGAGTGTGGCGGCGCCGCGGCAGGATTCGGCGTTAGCGAGAGCCTCCCGGATGCTCTGTCGATCGGGACGGAGCGCGTGGGCGAGCACGTGGCGGTGATGCGAGTCTTCTTTGTCCTCTTCGTCAATGACCTCAACCTCATGGATTTGTTGGTGCAGGTGTAGGTGGTCCTGCAGGGGAGCTTGGATCACGGAACGAATCTCGTTGTAGGAGTTGGCCTGAACGGCGTCGTCGTATGCGCGAGCAATATTAGGGCCTGGCGAGGAAGCAGTGCTTGAATTTTCGGTGGAGTTGCCTGTGAAGTGGAATTGAAGGGAGTAAGAAATCGAATTGAAAAGGACAAGGGTTTGTGAGTTTTGGAGTAGT
This sequence comes from Arachis ipaensis, assembly GCF_000816755.2. Classification (NCBI taxonomy): domain Eukaryota; kingdom Viridiplantae; phylum Streptophyta; class Magnoliopsida; order Fabales; family Fabaceae; genus Arachis; species Arachis ipaensis. Next base: position 115,873,775 of record NC_029790.2, on the reverse strand, counting down.
AATTGGTGTTAGTTGTTACCTTGGGAATGGGGAGGAGCAGGAGCAGGAGCAGGAGACAGAGGGAGAGTGGGAACTGAAGTAGAAGCGTGTGGCGGAAGAGATTTTGAGGAGAGCCATTGAAGCATTCTCGTGCGACAGTGCCGCCGCAGGGTCAACGAAGAGTAAGGGAGATCCAAGTGCGCCTTTGCGAGAGTTTCTGGCCGCGGGATGTGGCGCACTGAAGGACAGAAGTATCAGGCGGTCTAAGTGCTTTTACCATTTTAGTCCCTTCGTATTTAGAGGATAGATTATAAAAAATGCAATTGAATTTTATTATCGATAAAAATATCTTTAAATAATTTAAAAATACGAAAAAATATTTAATATTAAATATATATTTTTAAAAAATATTTTAAAGATTAAATTTTGATATAATATTTTAAAAGTATAATTAAAAAAATAAAATATTTTTATTTTTAAATATATTTTTTATAATTTTTTAACAACTAATAATATTTTTAGAAAACTATAAAAAATCACAAAAAATATATAATTAGCGAAAAAAAATTAAGTTTTAAGAATAAAATTATTTTAATATTTTAATCATACTTGTAAAAAACCGCATCAAAACTCAAGCTCTAAAGCATTTTTTGAGAACTACATATTTAATTGTGAATATTTTTGTCGTATTTTTAAATTATTTGAGGATATTTTTGTCGATAAAAAAGTTTGAGTTCATTTATGTCAATGAAAAATTATTCGAGTGTATTTTTAGTAGTTTACCTTATTTAAAATTGACTATATTACGTGGACACTAAAATCAGCCACCAAAGTTAGCCATTAGTATAAAATACATGTTAGAATATAAATACATATTGAAAATAAATTAAACAATATATATACACAAATACATTGATGACTAATTTTAGTAGTTGATTTTAGTATACCAATAGCATTTTTTTTAAAATTTACTATAAT
>NC_029790.2:115869045-115872811 GCF_000816755.2 Arachis ipaensis | reverse complement strand
ACGCTATACATAGGATAAAATGACATCGTTTAGTTTTGACGCTTAAACAAGACAAAAATGAGGCCGTTTTGTAAAATGAGGGGAGATAAAACGGTTTTCATATCATATAAATTCTTCTTGATCTTCTCGTTTTTCCCTTGTTTAAGCTTCAAAACAAAATGACATCTTTTAACCATGTGTCTAGCGTGAAAATTTTAGAATCCTATAGAGAATACTATTCAAAATAAAAAAGAAATACATTTTTTATTCCAAATTTTAGCATAAGAATGAATTTGATTTATCAATTTATATTGATTGGATCATTACCGAAAAGAATATTTAAATACAAAATTCAACTTCTATATAACATCCACAAAGTAAACAAAGATCTTAGAAAGATCAAACAAAAAATCTCTTCTTGCTTTGTAAAGAATTCTTTTGATAATCTTCTGAATCTAATCTTTTTAAAAAAAGCACGTAAAGTCCTCTTGAGTTTATGAGCCAAAGTTTTAATACAAAATAGTTGAATTATATATTTATTCGATACAAATTTTTTTGAGAATCCATTATAATAATAAAAAAGATTTTTGCATATCCGCAACTATCGGTCAATTATATCAAAACTAGATTCCAAACATTCATGATTTGATGTGTATTAGTTGAATTACTTATTCCTCAGTCTATTAGGTAGCATTTGGTAAGGGGTACTGAGACTGAGACTGGGAGACTGAAATTCAACATTGTGTTTGGTGGTTAAAGACTAGAAAGAAAATTTCAATTTTCGTCTCTAAAATTTCAATCATTTCAATACCTCCAAAAAGTAGAAAGAGACTAAATTTTTGGGAAGGAAACTGAAATTTTAATAATTTTTTTTTATCAAATTTTCTCATTCAAAATTTTATATTCTAAATCTACCATTCCTAATCCCTCCATTGCCAAGCCCTCACCTCTCACTCCAACCCACCCTACCTTTCACCCCACCATTACATCTTTGTCATAACAAATTTTACCACCACCAATAACAATAATACAAAAAAACAATGACAATCTTATTAACATATGTCAAAATCAGATTCAACAATCTCATTACATTAAAAAAATTCAAAATCAAAATAAAAAAGAGAAGGGAGGATGGGATGTGCAACGAATATAGGCGGGACGACGGCAAGGACGGCACGAAACTGAAACTCGAGAAAGCGCAAGGGAGAGAGCGCGCGGCACAGTAGACCTGACTGCTGCGGCATGGAGAGAGAGAGAGAGAGAGAGAGAGAGAGAGAGAGAGAGAGAGAGATATGACGGTTGGCTATTTTAGTAGGTATGGATTATGCTGCCAGCGGTGGGTTGAATGGAGGTTGCATAGAATGGGAGACTGGGAGGCATGCACAGATCGAGGCTTCGAGCAAAGGGGAAGTGAGAAAGGAGGTTGATCAGACTCATTACTGAGAGGGGGTTAGGGTTTTATAGTGGGAGTATTTTAGTCATTTTAAATATTTTAGTCTCTATTTTTATTTTAAATCAAAAAGGATACTAAAACATAACTCAGTCCTCTATCATGTACAATTTACACCAAACAGAATACAGATACTTACTTTAGTCTCTATTTCACAGTCTCTGTCTCTATTCCAAACATAGTCTTAGTGAACTATCTCTCTAAGAATTGTGAAAGATATTCCACTAAAAATATTCTTATTATTGCTTTGACTCATGTTCTCCAAAAAAACAGATTCCGTTGTAATATCTCCGAATAAATTAAGTGTATGCAACTATGCATTAAGATGTGAAGGCTTATTCCATAATGACAAAAGCACTTTTTCATATACCAGGGAATTTTACTTAAAAAAATGTTTCATACTAATGAATTCGGGTGCATAACCATAACTATGGATTTTAATGTACTAGATCTTTTAGCACTTACCAATAGATTTTTTTTTATATCTAACATAATGAATGAAAAGATCCTTGAGGTAGTGTTTGGTGGAGAGACAGAGACGGAAAGACTGAGATTGAGAGACAGAGACTAAGAGACAGAGATTGAAATAAATCTCAGTATTCTGTTTGGTACAAAGTGGGAGACAGAAATTGAAACAATAATGAAATTCTAATTTAATTTGCACAAAGGGTAAAATTAGAATTAATTAATTGAAATGAGGATATTTTAGGTATAAAATGTTATTAAAGTTTCAGTTTCTATCTCTAAAAATTTTAGTCCCCTGTGTCCCTACTTTTTGGAGATACTGAAATACTGAAATTTTGGAGACAGAGACAGAAATTTTAGTATCAGTCTCTGAACCAACAAACATAATATTGAGTCTCAGTCTCCCAGTCTCTGTCTCAATACCTCAAAACAAATGCTACCTGAAGAATGATAAGATAGGCGAAAAATTATTTAAAAAGATTTCTTCAAGATATTCTATTTTTGTATAGAAGTAGATTCACTCAACAAGAACGCTAAAAGAGTTTAATCGTAAAAAAGAATATTTTTTACGTAAAAAAAAGATGGATTCGTATTCACATACATAAAAATTATATAGGGACAAAAAAAATTTTGGATTACTTTTTGAAAAAGTATAAATAAGTTTTTTATTGCTTAGTAATAAGGCTGTTCGAATTACAATACTTATAAAAAAACAATCTTAATAAATGGTATGCACTTTAATTTACTAGCTAAAGTATTATATTTGTCTGATGAAAATCATATTCATTCCGATACCGTAGTAAGTAAACTTGAAGGGAAAAGAGATATTAATTTAGGTTTTGTTGATTTATTACATGATAATTTTATTGAAAAATATCGAAGTCGTGGTATTTATTTCACTCACTCAGGATTAAATTTCTCTACCAGGTGTTATTCCTATTGTTTCAGGATTATTCACATTTGGCATATGCCTACTCTGACCGAGATCTTTGGAGATGATTCTGTACTCTGATTCAGTGGTGAAACCTTAGGACATCCTTGAAAAAATGCATCAGGTGCCGTAGCTAATCGAGCAGCTCTCGAAGCATGTGTACAAGCTCAGAATGAGGGTCGAGATCTTACTCGTGAGAGGAATGAAATCATCCATGAAATGAGCAAATGGAGTTTTGAACAGTCAGAGTTAACTCAACACTTTATTCACTGACTCACTACTAAAAGGCCAATATGGTGACTATAACTGAATCTTGGAGACCAATAAAATAAATTTTGGATTTATGAAACTAAAATAAAATAAATTTTGGATTTATAAAACTAAAATAGTGAGGACCGCAAATTAAAAGGATCACTCTAGATACTTAGTTTGATTTTTGAGTCTTCTCTTTTGACTAAGGTCCAGTTTGAGTAAACAACTTAATTAAGTTATTTTTGAAGAAATAGCTTAAACAATAAATGTTTATTTTAAAAGTAGCTTATAAATAAATTATTTTGTGTTTGATTTTTTAGTTCTAAAAGTACTTATTTAAAAAAAAGTGATAAAAAACTTTTTATTATGAGAGAAGTCATTTTTTTTAACTTCTCCTTAAGTACCAAAATAGCTTTTTAGAAAGTTGCAATTTTGTTTTGAAAATTGTACTAGACATTAATACTACACATTTTCATAAGTTAAAAGTTAAAAAAAGTCACTTATGAACATATCCAAACGGGCTCTAAGTATCTTTGACTCTTCATGAATTTTTAGATAGATAATTAGTTTGATAGTTTAATTTTTAACATTTTAGTTTGATTATTGAGTTTTATAATTTTAAATGAACTTGATTATTTTGACATTAGTTTAATTAACAGAATATTTATGTATATAACTGTCCTTATAAG
>NC_029790.2:115860507-115868992 GCF_000816755.2 Arachis ipaensis | reverse complement strand
TGTTTTGATTTATGAGATTTGGGTTCAAAATCCTTCCAAACCTTTTTTATTTGAAATGGTCCTCAACGTCCCATTTAGGATTAAACCCTCACCCTTAAATTCCAAACTTTAAAAGATCAAATCAAAACTACTTTTTTTTTTTTCTTTTTATTGTTGGTCTTGACTTTGCATGTATTCACAAACACGAAAGAATATGAAAGATGTAGTTCTTCTTTTGGGCCTCGGCCCGAACAAAAACGAAATAAAGATAGTTTATGCGTCCATAACAAAAGATACGGTTTGGTAACCACATCCACGACGACAAAAAAAATAAAATAAGAATAACCACACAACCCAATCTTCACTGTCATATTAACAACAAATAATGGTTTACAAGATATCTCATACATTTATGAAGATAAAAAAAAAATAATAATAAGGGGAGAAAGAAAAAACAAAGAATACAACTGTTCATTTACCCAGGAAAAAAACAACGGGGGAGAGGGAATACAGCTGTTCTTTATACACTTATGAAGCAGCTGGTCCTATTTTCTGAAGCTATTCACGTGGGAGAAAAATAATAATAATAATCATAATAATGAGAAAGCAAATATGTAATAATTCACAAAAATATAATAGTAATAATAATAACAATGCAATTTTGTGACAACAAATACCTTCCTTTTATTTTCTTATTTTTTTATTTTTATGTTGTTGTTGGTCTGAATAATTGGCTTCCAAGGGTAACTGTTGGGGTGGCTTCACCCATGATTGTTGTCAAGTTCACTTCTTTCTCAAGTATTCTGTCAAGTTCCATCACCACATAACTCATGGCTGGTCTTCTCTCACTTGAAGATTCTAAACACCTTGTCATCAGCATTATGAATTCTTCCATTCCTTCAGCAGTGAAAGTGCTTCCCAATCTTTGATCAATTATGTTAGACATCATGCCATGGTCTTCATTATTTTGCACCTTTATTATAACAAATATTGATTAACAAGGAACGTAAATCTATCACCATGTTATTCTTGGTTTAATGCAAGTGAAATGTCATTCTATCAATAAACTAAGCACAATCCACCTAAATACTTTGTAAATGTACAATAACTTCTCGGTAGAAACTCGCATGCAATTGTCTTCGCTTGAAGTTGATAATTAAAAATAGTTGAATGACAATTTAGTCAAATATGTCAAATCACTTAGTGGTTCTCAATTACCAACCCAATTTTTCTACTCTTCTTCACCATTAGATGGGGTGTGAGACTCGAATCAAGTGGATCCCACACGACTCATCTAATGGTGGATAGAGGTGAGTTACCCTAGCGTGCAAGAAATCGTGATTACAGAAAACATATCTTGCGAAACCATGTGATAAGACACATTGCACGTTTATGTTACTTTACTTCCCAACCCTACATGCCATATGTGATGTTTGAAGTAATTTCACATACCCATTCAACTAGATTGTAGCTAGAGTCCAGAGATGCTGATTCTGTTGCTTCCTTCCCACTCAACAATTCCAGCAAAAATACTCCAAAGCTGTATACATCGCTCTTTTCCGAAAATCGTCTGAATTCTCTCACCCTGCAGTTAATGGTGTGCATTTGTCAAGAAAGTAAGAACAAGAGAAAAGCTTGCAACCAGAGGAATGGAACACCTTGTGCGAAAAATTTTACAAAACCTAGTTATGCGGGATATTTAAGCGTTGATTACGCCAATAGTGCCTAGACAAACATTTTAGAGGAGAATATCAATGGCGAAAATTCACACGGGAACATTTCATGTTGTGAGAGGATCCATCCCAATATAAGCAGAGTAGACAAGTAATATATGAGTCATACTCGGGTGCAAGAAATATCTCATCTGCGGCTACTAGAGAGGATGGTCCTGCAATCTCAACTCTCCCCAAAAAATTACGAAGTCCTGCGTCGGCAACCTTAGCGATGAAGTTTTCGTCGACAAGTACATTCGCTGTTTTGAAATCCTTGTGCACCAAACGGGGGCTCAAGGAGTGAAGATGAGCCAAACCTGCACAAGAATAGGAGATGAATGAGGTTTCGAAAATCAGAAACAAGTTCCTCGGAGATTTTATATGTATATAGAAGGTATTATAGTATACCAAGTTTTAGGATGGCTTACAAAAAGAATGTGTGGGATCCATTAAGATACTTGGGGTGTATTTTATCTAAAAGAGAAGAAAACTGATACCAGGAAAGCCACAAATGCTCACTGATTTTGCAAAGGATCACCTTTAGCTGCACCTTGAGCTATTGAAAGTCTATGCTTGAATTCTAGCTTCTCTCGCGATTGTTGATTGGCACCTACAAAGGAAAATTCGACATCACAAGAAAGGACTCGTACTCAAATTAGCTTAATCAAGACAACAATTCTATTAAGATATCTTATATGCAATTGATTTTGATGTAGAAAATTTATGTTTGGCAGTTTTGGGAAAAGTGATTCTGAAAGAAACTAAACATGATTAAAATGGACAGAATCAACTCTGGTGGAGGGAAATACGATTCTAGACCTCTCAAACAGTTTTCTAAGATACACTAAGAATCTATGAATAAAGCTTTCGGAGAAACAAATGGAGAGACTGTATAAGAATTTACCATACAAGTGACTGGAGACGCTTCCATTAGGCACATATTCGTATATAAGAAACTGCAGGTTGTTTTCCTGGCAGTAGCCTAAAAGAGTTACGAGATTCCGATGGTGAATCGATGAGAGATAGCGTACCTGAAGTAAAACTCAGTCCTGTTAGATCAAAACAAGAGAATGAATCATAAGAGTAGATACCTTCGTTCATCCTAAACTAGATAGTAAACGAGTTTAATCGCTATCCACTTGCGCTAAAAATGCAAGAGTTTTATACTGGCTTCGAATTTTTAAGATAGCTGATCCTGACACTTGGAAAGAGCTATAAGGAAATATCATAGACTAATTATGCTTACATTTTCTTTTTTCAATAGAACTAATTAGTAATTATGCTTGCACATATTTTAGAAAACAGAAAAGACTTCAATGAATATAAAAAGTTGTAGTAAAGTAAAGTGAATAAATAGGAAAAAGAAAAACTTTCTTCATAACTACCACCTGAAACTAACTGGCAATTCCTAACAGAACAAGGAATTTGAAAAATGTATTTCATTACTTCAATCAAACTTATAGAGCAGGAAACCGAGCATTACCTCATCAACAAACTCCTGACTCGCGAGTCCACGCCTCTTCTTGATTGCTACAATCATACCATCTTGAAGCAAACCCTTATAAACCTCCCCGAATTTCCCTTCTCCAATCAAATTCTTGTCACTGAAACTCTTTGTAGCCCCAGATAGTTCCTCCATCTCAAAACGCCTAGTATCTCGTATCGACAACTCAATTGTGCCATGTCGTCCTACTGCATGCCATTGAATTCCCTCACATCACTACAAGAAACCTCGAAAAACAAATCTTTCGTATCTAACTACCGAATTAACCAGCACAACCGTGCCTGTTAAGCCACCTTTCTATTTTCTCGGCACGAGTAAGAACATCTTACCTTGGGAAGGATCAGAGGATCCTGTCTCTGAAGTTCTCGAAACGCTTCTCTTGCGAAAAATACAAAACCATATGAGTATTATAACAATCCCTGCCAATGCCACGGCTCCTGCAGCTCCTCCTAATATTGCTGCAAGAGAACTTGACATCTGGAAAAAAACACACTTCACTTTCTCTGTACAAATTTATGTGAACTATTATTATACATTGAACCTGGAACCACAAAAGAGAAGCAACAAAATAAGAAAAGAATCACAATCTATGCAAATATGAACATAATGTACCTTAGAACAAGGGAAAATACTCTTCCTCTATGCATTAAAAGCAAGCTAAGATAGTAGCTATATGATTATGAAGAGAATTTTGGAAGTTTGAGACAGAATGCAAAGGAGATGGCTTTGCAAAAGGCATGCATGTGAAAGAAACAAAATAACATTGAATACTACAACAACGATAATTATAATTATAATAATAATATACTAGGTCAAAAAGAAGAGTACATAATTAATGCGGGTGCTAATGACAGAAGAAATTAATTAAAGTACTTCAAAGACAATCACAGCAACATCAAAATGCTAAAACAATGTTTGGGATTCCCAGCAAGAATGCATGTATGAAATGAATGAATGAATGTAAGTTTCAGAAAGTCATGCAGAGTGATAGAATTGGATCTTGCACATTAATTAACATTGCATCAATTCTTTCACATAGTTTCAAATAAAAAGAAGAAAATAGAATAAAGTGGTTTACTTTTTGTAAAATCTACAGAGGACAATATCACGAGATAAATAATAATAATAATAAGAAGAAGAATAATAATAATGAGGCAGGATCTCTGAGAAAGCCAGAGCTTCATTTACCAATGACACCAAACAACTTTGAAAGGGTATAACAAGAACAATGCCACTTCACGGAAATCAAGATTGACCCAATATCCCTCCTCTTCTCCCTTCTTCATATGAACAATCAGAACCAGAACCACAGCCACAGCCTCACAAGAACCAAATCATGTTTCAACAGCAACATAGGGAAGCAAATTTGGAAAGTTTTGGGTATTTTTGTTCTTCTGGGGTGGCATCAAAATCAACCACAACCCCCAAAAACCCACCCTTTAGATCAGAACTCTTCCAAGTCGTCCAAGACCAAAGGCATGGAAAGAAAGAAAGAAAGAAAGAAAAGAGAAAAGAAAGTGCCACTCTGTAATCAAGAATTACACACTCACACACACAATCTCACACAAACCTTTTTTTTTTTTTCTTTTTTTGCATTCTATTTGTATGAGAAGTGTAGTATGAGTATCATGATGGTTGGATAGTGGATACAGACAATGCCGACAGAAAGTGACCTTGCGCCGACAGACACAACACACTATCAGACACAACACAACACACACATTACATTAGTATCAGGTTTTTATTACCATGCCTCTCTACCAAACACGCCCATTTCTCTTCAATTCAAAACAAAAAAATAAATAAATAAAAGGGAAGAGGTGGGGGTGGGGGTATGATTCAGTTATTTATATTTGTGTTGTGAGATATGTACAAGAAACAAACAAACCCACGAAAAGAAGAATTATTATTAAGGGTTTTGTTTTCTGATATTAGTTTGAGCGATGGTTGGGTTCCATTACTGAAGCGGAATTCAATGCAAGCAATAGTATGGTAGGGTGGTAACTAATTCAGCAAAACAAGTCAACAACAACACTCAATGAGTGAATCAATCGAAAGATCATATGCAGTTGGAGAGAGAGAGAGAGAGCAGGGACTAGGGATAAAAAAAAAAGAGAGCAAAACAGATAAATATGTTTTTGTGCCGGTCACAATTGTGTTTTTGGTGTTGAATTTGTTTTTCAACCGTGTTAAGAAACGAAAATAATACTGGACGACCAAATCATTTTAAGGTTAAATTAATAATTAATAAATTTTAGTAGAAAAAAGTACGAGGAGAAAAAAAATTAATTAAATTTAATTATAAATATTTATTTATAATTAAATTTTAAAGATGATATAATCAAATTATAAATAACATATAAATATCAATTTGGTACTTGAAAGATTTTGATGTTTGACAAAACAGTACTTAAATAATGTTATCGATAAAATTGTCTTTGAAAGATTTTAAAAATTGACAACCGTGTCTCTGAATTCGCGGGAACCCATCTCTAACGAAAAGAATGTTGAGGTGGTTACCGTATTTTGATGATATGACATATTTTTTAGCTAACTACGGAGTTGCCTTTTATAATTAATTTTTAACAATTATAAGGAAAAAAAATTCCCAATTCTATTGCCCTAGGTCCTCTCCTCTCATTGCAAAGCTCTTCTCCCATCTATGCTTTCCCTCTCACTCTCATTGGAAAATGTGCCTCCACCTCTCCTCTCATTGTTGTCCGCCACCCTCCTCCCTTCTCACCACCAAACTCCTTTCCTCTTACTGCTTTTCCCTCTAACATTCAAGGTCACCGTAGAATTATCGTCACATGCCTGAGACACAACCCAAGAAGAACGTCGTCATCGTGCGCCTGACCCATCCAAAGAGAACATCATTATTGCGTGCTTAACCCAGACTGAAGAGAATCGTTAGAGGCAGAATCGTCGCATCAGAGGAGAATCATCTTCGTCGCCATCCAACAAGATCTTCAAAGGCAGAATCGTCTTCATTGTAGTCTGGTCTCCGTCATCGCCTCCAGCAAGATCGTTCTTCATCGTCGTCGTTAGTCTCTTCGCATTTCATCATTTGAATGTGAACAAAATTAAAATTAACTTGTACTGAATTTTTATTTATGGGATTGTTGAATGCTGATGAACAGATTTATATTCGTAGGGTTGCTGATGAAATGTTTTTTTTTATTGTTCTTCAATGTTTGTTTTTGGTTTCTTTCTTATTTGAAAGGATCATAGATTTGAGGTTGTCGTCTTCTTCAAACTCACTCAAACAAACAGAGCATTGTCCTTGACCTACTTCTGGGGGAGTAGAACTTGACGTTGATGACGTACCAAAAGAGGACAAAGAGGATGGCGCATACGAAGGGAACAATGATGATCAATAAGGTGGGGATGTGATGGTGGTGGAGGATTCAAGATGGATGAACATGCATCTTTAGGGTTCAGGAAAAGAGAATTAGGTTTTTTCTCCCTTCTAATTGTTATAAATTAATTATAAAAGCCAACTCGGTAGTTCAATATGCCATATCATTAAAATACGGTGGCCACCTTAGCATCTTTTTCGTCGGAGATGTGCTCCGGCAAGTCTAGGGATACGCTTGTCAATTTTTAAAATCTTTCAAAGACCATTTTGTCAGTAACATCATTCAAGTACTATTTTGTTAGTGCTTGAATCTTTCAGGTATCGAATTGATATTTACTTCAAATTAAAATAAGAGTTAAACATTTTACACAGTCATCCAATTATATTGTTTTATCGATGATTATTCAATACTATTAATATAAGAGTAGTTCTGATATGACATTATACAATTGAGTACAAGTAAAAAATTATTTTACCCTAACAATGAATCAAAATCAAATTCTTAAACTAATGTTCTGAATATTCTTTCGATGCTACTACACATTCAAGCGTTTTTATCAATCAAGTCCAACTAATTAAGTTGGTCAAAACCAACAAAAATCACTCACACAACGTGTGCGTGAATCACACATTTCTTCTTCTTTGTGTTCCTTCTTCATCTTTGCATGCTTATCCCTCATTGTCATTCTTTCGTTGCTGCTGTTACTGTGTTTTTGTATTTCGTTGCTGCTGTTACTGTGTTTTTGTATTTTATTTCTTCTCCTCTTCCTATTGGTGGTTATTGCAGCATTTTTTATTTCTTTTTTTATGTTTGTTTTTTTATTTTTTTATTATTGTTAAGAGGATAAAACAAAAAAATTATAAGAAGGTGAAACAAGAAGGAGAAGATGAATAAAAAAAAAAGAGAAGATGAAAAAAAAAGAAGATGATGATGATGAAGAAGAAGAGGAGAAGGAGGAAAAATTTTGAATTGTGTAGAATTTGTTAGAAAAATAACACCAACTTCTTAACCTGTGACATAATAAATTTTTTAATTTTCGCACTAAAATTTTTTAACTGTGAAATAGGATCATTTTAAGATGGTAAAATAAGAAGAATTGTGATGATAACGGTGATGATGATGATGAGGAGAGTTTTAATTGTGAAGAATTTATTAAAAAAATAACACTAAAATTTTTCAATCATACAATAAGTTTCATAATTTTGACACCAAAATTTTTTAACCATGATACAAGAATTTTTTAACTAATTCTTCTTATCATTGAACTAAATGAGTGGTATTGAACTCATATATAAATTGATGTATAATAAATTGATGTATTTTTTGTGCTATTTATAATAAATTGATGTATTTTTTATTTTTTTTACAAAACATATTTAAATGTAGTTTGTTGGTTGAGTTAAGGTTTTAGATTTGTGTTTTTTTAAAGATTTCTTGTGTCATTTATAAAAAAAATTTGTGTCATTTTCAAAAGATTATTTGTGTCATTAACCAAAAATTTCTGTGTCACTTTTTTTGTCGTTAAACTGATTGTGTAATATTAAACAAAAAAGAAGATGACGATGATGATGATGATGATAATAATGATGAAAGAGGAGAAAAAGGACAAAAATAAAAGAGAAAAAAAAATCAAACGACATAAAAAAGAAAAAGAAGAGAAAAATGGTGATGATAATAATAAAGGTGAAAGAAAAAGGGGAAGAAGAAGAAAAAAAAATAAAAAAATAAAAAATATACACATATAAATTTAACTTAATTCAACTTGATTAAAAAAAATTTAATTGTCTAATATTTCTGTATTTTTTGTATTCAACTTGGTAATTCAAATTTTAAATTAGCTTTTCGAATTTTTTTTGTTGTTGTTGTCTTTAGCTTCTCAAATTTTAATAGAATTAAATTTGTCTTTAAATTAATAAATGTGTATTGTGTAT
>NC_029790.2:115858614-115860028 GCF_000816755.2 Arachis ipaensis | reverse complement strand
AATGATATGTATATACTAAAAATTAATTATTAAATTAATTATTATATATTTTTATATAGATATATATTTATAATTTATCAATATACATATTTTAATTAATATATATTTATACATAAAACTCATTTAATAATTAATATTTAGTGTACATCTAATATGATTATTAGTATTGTACTATTTGATCTACGCTCAGATACACCTCTGATTCAACCGAAATGCAGAAACTAATTTGGGTCCGACGTAAAATTGAAAAGAAGAAATTGAAGATTTATAACATAATTAAACCCTATAAATAATAATGTTTTTTGATATTATTTTGTGGGCTGTAAAGTAGCATAATTGTCGTGTGGTACCGCAAGACGCAAGTTGAAAATAGGAGGGTGCGTTAATGTTCATAATTCGTTAGTGTTTTTTATTTTATTTTATTTTGTGTAATAATGTACAGGGCATCTTGGCTGTAATAGATTCGTACCGAGACAACAACCAACAGAGAGAAAAGGAGAGCTATGCATGGTGCCTATGGCTATGAGGGGCAGTATTCTAGTACAAATGTACGACCTACATAACATGCATTACTCCATTATTTACTACATTGCATGGCTTGTAAATATCATACACATATCTTATGTTATGTCACGATATGCTTGTATTTTTTTTTTTTTTATCTCAAGGTATCTTTTAGTACGAGAAACTAAATTAATTTTTTGCGAATCTGAATTCTATTTAAAGATTTATCGTTAGTAAGATGTATATATAAAGTAAGATTTAAATTCTGATATTTACTTAAGCAAATGAATGAACTTACTATTCGACCAACTCAAATTATTTTTTTTTGAAACAGGCAAATATAATGTGTTATTTATTGGTGTGAATAAATTAACTATTTTTTTAAGGTCAAATTTTATAATAAAATTTGACGAATACACAAATCTGATATTCGGATTTATGATTTTAAAAAAATAAAAAAATTATAAATACAAATCTAACTCTCAGATTTATTATTTTTAAAAAATAAAAAATATATAAATACAAATATAATCATCAGATTTTTTTTATTTTTAAATCTAATTCTCTAATTTCTTTTACTTCTCTTCTACAATTTTATGTTACACTCCTCGTCTCTATGATACAATAAAACACTTATTTTTTTCTAATATTAAAAATAAAAAGCGTGGTTACTAACTTACTATATGTGTATCTAGTTAAGTATTTATTTGCATAAATATTATGAATATTAGTTAAATTGATGAGCACTTGATGAGGAGGCAAAAAATAATAAGAAAGAATATGAATAGGGTATGCCAGAAAGAGAGAGAGATTCAAAGTTGTTGCTTGTTCCTTGTGGGGTTGTTGTACCCCACCAGCCAGCTATGTTGACGTTGCTCCTGCTTAGCATTTTTTATGCGTTTGATGTGAA
>NC_029790.2:115852727-115858590 GCF_000816755.2 Arachis ipaensis | reverse complement strand
AATGTTTGAAAATATTTATATTATTTATAATATTTAAGTAATATTAATTAATGTTTCAAATTTCCAAATTTATTATTTTAATGATCATTTAATTTTCAAGAAAGATAACTAGCGTAATATTAATTATATTAATTCAAACGTGTCATTTAATTTGATACGAGAAAAGCTCTGTTTAATCACGTAATTTTTCATCATTTCTAAGACTTCTCAATTTTCTTGGTCTGTGTATTTCATTTTTTGGGTTGATATTGCAAAACAAATGAAATATTGTGTACAAGATAAAGGTGATAAATGCTTAATAAGGTTGAATTCTAAATAAAATTTTTATAATATGTTATAAGTTGGTTATAAGGAGACCGATCAATTTTATTATTACAATTAAAAAATCACTAGTAACCGACTATGCAGAGGAATAAAGAATTCTTTTAATCCATCTATAAACGGATTTCAAAATTATATATATACACGTTTTATTTAAAGAAAGAAATAAGAAAATACACACATAGTTACTAAAACGTTAGAATACCTTTTGATGCGTACCACACCATAATCGGCATGGAGGTTCAGTGGCAGACTGACCTTAAAAATCGGAACCGAGCAGAACTGAACAAACAAACTTTATAAATTATCTCCGAAACAGAATACGCCACTCAATCACGTCTCTTCACAAGATATCCATAACGGCACTTGACCAGGAATATCGGAACTAACAGGAGCTCACCAGCAAACTCGAGGAGCCTATAAATCTTACCCCTTGATTCAGAAAGGGGCAGGTTCCACATTCACTTCTAGTTATTTACTCTTTATTCATTAATTATTCTCCCACTTACTTGAGCGTCGGAGTGCTTTGTGCAGGTGCTCCCGCTGCCGTGTTTCAGAAGGCCGAGGTTAAACTCACGTCGTTGCTCGAGGACAACATATAATCTAGCCACGCATCCAAGTGCTCGGCCGGAGATCATCAACCTCGGTCATCACAGACGGAACACCTTTTATAAATATCTATATTTTGTGTTCTTTATTATTTGAGTTATATCTTCCCGGGAAAAAGAAAGTGCATTCCAATATCACACTAGACGAGTTATATTTTGAAGAGCTTATCCAGATAGGAACAGTAGTATATTTTTTTTTTTTTCAAAAGATGTAAAATAAAAAATTATAAACCAAAGGAAGTAGCTGTTAACATGAAAAAGGAATCTTTTAGGTTGTTTTTTTCTCAAGTGAAGGTTGTGTTTTTTAGTTAGCAAAAACTTAAACTGAAACCACTAAGCAAAATATATTGGCATCAAGTACTATTAGTTAGGCTGTCTTTTGAGTAGACAATTGCTTAAACAAGTCCCATTTAATCTCATGTCAATTTATGACTTATGACTTATGAGAATAATATTGGGAATAAATTAAAGAACTAAAAAAATTGACAACCAAGTTAATTATGATAAAATATACAAACACAAAGTATATGCTAAAGGCCAATCATATAAGTCAAATCTCGATATCCGAATTATCATATAAATAATATTAGTAAAACTAGCGAATAATATTTATGACAGAGAAAGCAAAGAATATGTAACGGCTAATGTTGTTTATAACTTTTATACATTCCTATTTCTCATCTGCAACACTTCTACGGATTCTCTTAAGAATTATTCTTTAAATATTGTATGGGCACTTTTGTCATGCTCAATTTTTAAATATGAAAAATTTTGGTGTATTTTTGTTGAAGATAGGCTAATTAGATGTAATTACAGATAGATGAACGATGTAAAAAGAATAATTTCAACATGTAGGTAGCGTGTTGAGCTAACACGAAAAATACG
The DNA here is from genome assembly GCF_000816755.2 of Arachis ipaensis. Classification (NCBI taxonomy): domain Eukaryota; kingdom Viridiplantae; phylum Streptophyta; class Magnoliopsida; order Fabales; family Fabaceae; genus Arachis; species Arachis ipaensis. The sequence goes on along the minus strand of NC_029790.2, from coordinate 115,856,776 downwards.
TGCTTCAACATGCAGCAGAGATGTTATCAGTTCGATTTAATTCAGTTTTGGACCAAAAATTAATCGAACCGATATGATCGGTTCTCTCTCTTTAGTAATTGATCAATTTGTTGTTTTCGCATCAATCGAATCAAAAGTAGTTTGGTTTAGTCGAATTTTTTAATTTTTAAATCCTAATTTAAAGTAACCGAGAGAGAAAAAAAAAAAAAAGGAGAGCATATGGGGGTACATGCCTCCACTTAAATCTTCCTTTCCCTCTTCTCCCCTCCTTCAATTCCCCCTTTCTATCTTTCACTTTTTTTCATTCTTCCCAACAACAAAAATTTAAAAACCCACCCCCTCTTCCTCTTCACTTCCCTCTTATTCATCTCTTCCATCTTTTCATCTCTTCTCCTTGCAATTACACACTATTATCAAACTCACCTTCATCATCTTGATTCTTTTTTTTCTACTTTATCTCTATTTATTCAAAAATCTCATTTTCTCAAAACCGCAAATCATAGAATTTCAACTTAATGAGTAAAGGAAGCATTCAACTTTTGAGTTCCTGTTATTATTGAGGCTTTAAGGTAATTCTTTGAGAACTTTGACTCAATAATTAGCTATATCTCCAATTTTTGTCATCCTTATTCTTGTGGGTATAGCAAAATCCGAAATTAGGGTTATTAGATTAGAAAATTTGGGGCTTCTATCAAATTGAGTAAGATTTTATTAATTGACAACATTGTTAGCTTACAAATATTATTATGGTCAAATTTCTAGAGTTGTAGAGTTATTGGACATCATTTGGTAGGTCGGTGGCATGTTCAGAGTTGCTTTTGGTTCTTTAGAATCAAGTTGTAAGTGGATATTATATCTATAATTGTTTTTAAGTATACTATTATCAATATTTAAATCGAATCATTATTTTTAACATTTGAAAATATTTGATTGTTGTGATTTTTGGAATAATTGGAATGGATATCGATTTTTGAAAAATTCATAATTTTATAAAGATACACACGAGACGGTATTTATATATTTTATAAAGCATATTTGTTTTTATTATTTGTATTTGTTAAACTTTAATTAAATTTTTAATATGCATTCTTATATATACCCTATTTTTATGAAATTTAGTAATATGTCACAAGTATTAGAAATGGTTATATGTGATTTGGTTTGGATTGGTTTGGGAGACTCTGACTAGAAAACCGTAGTTAACGGCGGTTATGACGTTAATCTAGATGCATCTGGCTTAGACCTCAGCTAGCAGGGGCGTTGCTAGCCTAACGTGTAGGCCACACGTTTGATCTGTTATACCGTACGTGCATACTAGAGGAAAGGGCTACCCTTAGAGGTGGAGTTGCTCTAAGTGTGTAATATTCGATTTGATTTGACTTCTGGAATGAAAACTCCTATTTCAGTTCATTTCACTTAATTATTTATCTATTTATTTGCATAATAAATTAATATGAATTCCTCATCTTTAAAAAGAAATATAATTTTTATGATAAAATTTGTATTGTCTCGTGTGGGTTATAGATATAATGTTTGCTCACTGAGTTGCAAAACTCACCCTATTATATTCCCATATTTTTCAGATACAGGTGTCATTCCAAGTTTCATTCCACCTGCCCCTCAGTAGATCTTAGTCATTTCAATGAGCCCTTCTTCTTTCCAAGAGCTAAGTAATTATGTAATGGAACATTTGCTCAAAATCTAGATTATGTCAATGCTCCATATGTCACAGGCAGGGTCCACGTGTGGGTTATGTTATTTTTAATCTCGAATTTTTAGTAATTATGATTTGGTTATGTAAAGTATGGATTTAACTATATACTTTAGTTATCAACTTAATATATATTACACGCTTTTTGATATGTTTGGTTTGCGAACATAATTGGAATGTGTTGTTGTGGTTGTCTCTGGAAATGGATGTTTATTATTGATTCAGGAAGATAATATTCATGTTGGTAAGGTTCTATGAATAGATGAGACTTTGTCCGTTTTTCTAAAGACTTGGTCGATTAGCTTGCTGAAGGACTTGTCCCTTGAGCGCCAGTCATGGCTTGGTTTGGGTCATGACAAAGTGGTATCAGAGCCTTAGGTTTTCTTGTGTAATATGGAGCAAGTGTCCTTTAGTAAGATCACAATTGTGCAAATGGAAGCTGGCCCATTTTCACAAAGTGTGATGTTACTAGAGGCCTATAGGAAGTTGTCCTCGATCCTTTGTTCTCATAATTCTTTCTGTCTGTCCTATTATCTTTGAACCTAATATACATATGTCATTTAGGATCTAAACGCCTTACTTACTCAATAGGTGGAAGATGCTACCTAAGAAAAGACGTAGTGAAACTGTTCGTGCTCCTGATACTGTTGAATCCAATAGGGCAGTTTCTCCGCCACTTGGAGCGCTTCGACAAAGACCAAGGAGCCAAAGGATAGCTGATAGGCACGGAGAAGGAATACCCCGTGAGGGAGCTCAAGAAAATCCTGCAGTAGGAGTGACTCAAGCAGACTTGGCAGCCGAATTAAGGGGAATGAATCAAACCCTTAATGCAGTATTACAGGTCCTAACAAATCAAAATAGGAGTGAAGCAGAACTTCTTAATGTGTCAAATTTTTAGCCTCAAAGAGTTCATCAATTGTTTGGGGATCAAGAGCCGCCAATTGAAAAATTTTTGAATTTGAATTCATCTACTTTCAATGGAGATTCCTTGGATGAAGATCCACAACAATATCTAAAGAATGCAAAGAATGCTATTCGGGCTCTCAAGTGCACCAAAGAATGGGCTATTGAGTTAGTATCCTACAACTTGCGTGGTTCAGCAAGATATTGGTATGAGTCTCTTCTTGAGAGTAAAGAAGCTGCTGAACTTCCTCCTCCCTCTTGGAAAGAGTTCACCGAAGAGTTTCTTGCTCGATTTTATCCAGCTACCAAGCAAGGAGAAGATGCATTGGTATGAATCTTTTCTTGAGAGTAAAGAAGCTGCTGAACTTCCTCCTCCCTCTTGGAAAGAGTTCACCGAAGAGTTTCTTGCTCGATTTTATCCAGCTACCAAGCAAGGAGAAGATGCAATCGCCTTTGAAAGATTAAGGCAAGAGAATATGACAGTGACCGAGTATGCTAAGGAGTTTACTAGACTTTCTAAGAGTGCTCCATACTTGGTGAATTCAGAAGAGATGAAAGTACGTCAATTCATTCGTGGGTTGGCAAAATCTACGTTCACTACTCTTATGCCTGAAGTCAAACGCATGTCTTTTAAGGACGTCTTAAACTCTGCTTATAGAATTGAAGCTGGAATAGCGGAGAGAAATGCTTTTAAGGATGCTGGTAAGAATTCCAAAATGAAGGGACAATTTTCTGGTGGATCTAGTTTAGGAGAATTTCAGTCTTATCATGGTTAGACTAATCAACAAGGTTATTCGGGTTATCGAGCTTGTCCTCAAACATCTTTTGGTAGGGTTGCTTCTTCTGGAATTGCTCCCATGAGTATTTTGAGTCCCAAACCTTTTGTTAAGGGCACCTCTCAATTTAGTGCACAGGGTTCAAATCAAACAATGCCAGCTCAGCCCTATTGCCAGCAGTGTGGGAGTTACCATTCTGATATATGTTTCAAGGCCACTGGAGCATGTTTTGGTTGTGGCCAATCTGGTCATCTTAGGAGAGATTGTCCTAATCCTAAAGGAGATTTTGCTCCAGGTATTGCGCGTCCTACAATACCAATGCCATCATCTTTAGCTATGTCTATTGAAAACTCATTTGGTCCTACAAAGTATTACCCTTTTTAATTAATTTCTCCACTTACGTCAGTTATTCAACTTTAAAAAACTTCTACCAATTTCTCGCACCTTATTATATTCATGTTATTAGAGCCACTTTGCACTTACCCCACTTGGTCACCCTGACGTAACTTTTACCGATTATCTTTGACCTTTTTTCTGTTTCTCTCTTCTCATCTCATTCTCACCTCTTATTAGTATTATTGAATATAGATAAAAAAAAATTATTTTATTTGTTTTTAATCTAATTTTTCTTTTCTTAAAAATATCACAAACAGAAAGAA
>NC_029790.2:115840042-115852553 GCF_000816755.2 Arachis ipaensis | reverse complement strand
ATACTCTATCTAAATTAATTGTCATAAATTATAAATAATAATTTTTTAGTTTAGATTTATGTTTTGACTATATATATATATATTTTTTACTTTTAATCGCTATAATTTATATAAGAAATTACTTCATTTTTGGTAGAATTTAAAAATACATTAATCTCATGCCAATAATATATTTGTTTTTTAAACATTTAGATACTCATAATAACAATAGAATTGGTCTAAATTCAAGTAATAGATGGAACGGTAATAACGTTAATGGATATAAATTATTATTTTTTAAAAATTTAATTCATACTTATTAAACTTTCAATTATTTCTAATATAATATGTTACATATTAAATTGGCTTTACCCATGATAGAGTTTCAAACTGATTCATTTTATTCCAGGTAATAACATAATTTGTTGGTATCCTATAACAAAATTAATTAAATTACAATACACAATTTACATATTTCTGATGTCTATTGTTTATCTTAAAAAATAAATTACATATAAATGTGTACTCCGTAATTACATCTATACCAATTAATTAAATTACAATATACGGTTTACATATTTTTCTGATGTCTATTGTTTATATTTAAAAAAAAAATTACATATAGAAGCGTACTCCTTAATTAAATCTATACCAATATATAATGGGCTATACCAATGTATAATGGGATAGGAAAGTTTGATATATCCAATTCCTTCTCCTTATTTTACCTTTTTTGGTTAAACATTGAATTCAATGTAACAAACTGTTACTACGTTCTCTATTTTTTTTTATTTTTTTTTATCAAAAAAAAAGAATTTATCCCACCACAGATTATCGTTCACTCTCAAGTTTCAACCATTTTTTTTTATAAAAAAAAGAATTTATCCCACCACATAGTATCATTCACTTTCAAGTTTCAACCGCACGACATATTTTAAAACTGATTTACTTCCAATAAAAAAACTGTTACAACTGACCCACTTTCAATAAAAACTGATCCACCTTCAGTCGTACTTAACCTCCAACAAAATTAAATTACTCTTTCACTTTTAATTTTGGTCTCACAAATATTTTTCTTCTCTACAACTTGCTATCTTTTTGACAAATAGAAATAAAAACTTCACGATTAACTAGGCGAAGAAGATAGAATATGACCGAAGAACAAAAACAATAACACCTAGCTAGAAGACGTGCAACTTATCGGGAGATGATTCGACAAGAAAAATAAGTTGTCATATCAACTGATACAACTCCAATTCCAACTCCAATGTCAAAACAGGTGGAGGTACCGATTAACTACAAATACAAGAGTAGTTCGATTGACTACAATTAGACAAATGGCCAGAACTACTACCCATCATCAATTTGATACAGGTAGTACGATAACTAATTTTCTTTGTTATGAATTCAATTAGTTCTTAATAATTATATTTTATTTTTGAAACATATATTAATGGAAGCGCATGACAATAGAACAAGTACAAGTAACAGAAATCATCATAACATAATTGGTTGGTACTTTATCATTGATATGTTGTAATAAAATTAAACAAATTAATATTACTATACATGGATTATTTTATATCTGAGTATTATTAATTAATTTTACATACAAAATTATACATATACCGCAGTGTATTCTCTAATCAAATAATATATGAAGTTATACAGTTAATATTAAAATTTTATTATCCAACTTTTTTAGACATTATTCATCCATAAATAAATCACGAGGGCAAACTATTCCTAAGGTAGGGATCTATCTCCCTAAACATGTGTTTAGCCATGGTTAATTATACGTTGCACTATCTCAAAGTGTTTTTCATCTTAGTCAAAGAAGGAATAGTAAATGAAAAAAGCGGACAATTCACAAGGAATGTGGTGTTCAAGAAAATTTTGTTACCTATACCTCAGCTTAGCAAATACGTCCGCCTTTTTATAAGTATAATCCGTGCATTATGTAATTTTATCATTACAATATTAACATTGGAATATATAGTTTTGTTCACTAATTTTAACAACTAATGACTAAAATTTTTAACAGATAAATTGATATCACAAGAGCTCATCAGGATATAAAAAAAATACCTAACAAATCAGATGTAATATCATTTAATTTACATTTTGTCAATAATAACTCACGAATTATAATCATTTTTTGTCCTTTCAGATAATCCAATGCAAAACAAGATATCTCAATTCTACAGATTTAAATTGAATCTTTTTCTATAATAAGGACTCAATTTAATTGAATAATCAATTTAATTGAATATACCTGAAGCGTTTATATAATTATTTTTATGGTAAAAAAATCTGACGGTTTTTCAAGACGCAAGAAATTATTGATAAGGAGATGTATGATGAATTACGAAGGATTTTTTTCAGGTATACCATCTTTATATTCTCCTTTTTTATTATTAATTATCTTATAGTTTGATATTTAAAAACACAAAAAACTAAGCATATTCATTTCTTCTATTCTTCAACTTTTTGTAGGAAAATGAATGTCTCTTCACATTCAGATCATATTTTGACTTACCACTTATTCATACCCTGGGTCGAGCTACCTGACCCGGAATGATTGACGATAAAGCGACCGACCTCTTCAGGTCAGATTACCCGACCTCTTCTAAAAGAGCTCGGCCAAATCGACAGGAAAGCCCAATAAAGGGCCCAAATAGAGGAACACGACCCAAATCCAAAGGCAATCCCAGCCTACAGAGATAAAGGCGGTTCCCTTGAAGATAAGCTGACTTTATCCAAAACAGGATAAGATAAGATAAGATAACTAACTTATCTTATCAGAAAGGTCAGCCCACACTACTATAAATACACTGGAGCACCCAGGTATAACTCATACTCTGATTCTACATAAAACCTGTCTAATACCCGTACTAACTTAAGCATCGGAGTCTCTTGCAGGTACCCCCACCCTCCGATGGCCAAGGATCAGCAGTGCAGCAAGTCCAACAAGTCGGACACAACAGCTCCGGCCGCCACCAGCCGGCCGGACACGCTATCTCCGACCAGTACAGGAAATCTCATCCGAGATCGACCTCCAGTTTCAGGTAACCCTCGGAACATTGGCGCCGTTGCCGGGGAACCTGGAAGTCATCCCATCACCATGGCGGACAACCATAACAACGACCACGATTCAGGTCTGGAAGAGAGAACGCCGCACAAGAACGTGGATGTCACACTACAAGACACTCCGAAAATCAACAAAGACAAAGACTCACTAAATTCAGGGGCAATAGAAGCGCTCCTAGATCACCTAAAACAACTGGAAAAAGAAACTCAACAACAACGGGAAATCGGAAGGGATCTACAAAGAGAGATGCGGCGACGTCGGGAGTTGGAAGAAAAACTACAGCAATTAGAAGCCGATCTCAAATTAAAAGCCCCTCAGGCCAATCTCGAAGAAAACTCACGCAAAGAGCAAGACCCGTTCACCAGGGAAATCATGAAAACCAAAATTCCAAAAGACTTCAAACTCCCGGATATGACCCTGTATGATGGCACCACGGATCCCAACCACCACCTCAGTAACTTCAGAAGTAGAATGTACCTCACTGACGCCCCAGATGCTGTTTGCTGCAAAGCCTTTCCAACAACTCTCACAAAGACAGCCATTCGATGGTTTGACAACCTACCCCCAAAGTCCATCTCAAGCTTTGATGACCTAGCTAAAAAATTCCTAGCCAGATTCTCCATTCAGAAAGATAAAGCCAAGCACGCCCCCAGTTTACTAGGGATCAAACAAGGAGATCGGGAGAGCCTCCGCAACTATATGGAGAGATTCAACAAAACATGCATGGACATACAAAGTTTACCCACAGAGGCCGCCATCATGGGACTCATCAACGGCCTACGAGAAGGACCCTTCAGCCAATCTATATCAAAAAAGTACCCGACCTCCTTGGATGAAGTGTAGGAACGAGCAGAAAAATACATCAACATGGAGAAAACGCTCGGTTAGAAGAGACCTCAAAATCGGGGGCTTCTTACCGAGATAGAGACAAGGAATCCAAGAGGAAAGAAGATCGACAAGGGGAGAAAATAAAAAAGTACCATAATTACACTCCTCTCAGGGCATCCTTGGTCGAGATATACAAAGAAGTATGCCATACAGAAAAAATCCCCCCAGCACGGCCACTCAAAGGCAAAAAGGGAGGAGGAAACCGGAAAGAATATTGCGAATACCATCGAGTCCGAGGACACTCCACCAACAAATGTTTTGACTTAAAAAATATCATAGAAAAATTGGTGAGAGAAGGAAAGTTAGATCGATTCCTGGCCACCCGAGAGGATGATCAAAGAAAGAGACGAAGAGATGAAGATACTGAACGAACAGAACGATCACCTCAGACACCAGAAAGACATGTCCACATGATACATGGAGGATTCACAGCAGGTGGGATCTCCAAATCCTCTTGCAAAAGATATCTCAAAGAAGTATATCATGTCGAAGGAAAGGAGGAAGCACTCAACATCCCGGCAATAACATTCACTAAAGAGCACGCATCCGGCGTCATCGCAGGACAGGACGATCCCATGGTCATCACCATCATATTAGCAAACGCCAACCTACACCGCACCTTAATAGACCAAGGGAGTTCTGCCGACATCTTATTCAAAACAGCCTTTGATAAACTCGGCTTAGAAGAAAAAAAACTTCAAGCATATCCAAACAGTCTGTTTGGACTAGGAGACACGCCGGTTCGACCACTAGGATACATACCACTACATACAACCTTCGGAAAAGGGAACCAATCCAGGACCCTCAAAATAGATTACATCGTAGTCGACGTAAGTTCAGCTTACAATGCTCTCATAGGTCAGACAACACTCAACCAACTCAGCGCGATAGTCTCGACCCCACACCTATGTATGAAATTCCCAACACCAAAGGGGATAGCCACGATAAAAGCAGATCAAAAAATGACACGTCGCTGTTACAACGAAAGCCTAAACCTTAGAGGCAAAGGAGAAGAGTTCCACACAATCGAGCTGGGCGGAGTTCAACGACGAGAAGAACTTCGTCCCCAGCCAGAGGGCGAGATAGAAAAGATTCACATCGGGGACACCTCGGAAAAAATAACTAATATCGGCACAATCCTAAAAGGAGACTCAAAGGAATTACTAATACAATTCTTGCGAGATAACGTCGATCTCTTCGCATGGAAAGCCGCAGATATGCCAGGCATAAACCCTAAGCTGATGTGTCATAAGTTGGCGGTCTATCCAGGATCTCGGTCGGTACAGCAGAGACGAAGAAAATTTGGGCCAGAACGATCCCAGGCTGTGGAAGAACAAGTACAGGCACTACTGGAAGCAGGATTCATAAGAGAAGTCGAATATCCACTATGGCTAGCCAACGTTGTCTTGGTGAAAAAATCAAATGGGAAGTGGCGAATGTGCACCGATTACACCGATCTCAACAAGGCTTGTCCAAAGGACCCGTACCCACTCCCAAATATCGACGCTCTGGTAGACGCTTCCTCCGGATATAAATATCTCTCGTTTATGGATGCATACTCGGGATACAACCAGATCCCCATGTACCCACCAGATCAAGAAAAGACCTCGTTCCTAACACCGAAAGTAAACTACTGCTACATTGTGATGCCTTTCGGTCTCAAGAACGCAGGAGCTACTTATCAAAGGCTAATGAATAAAGTCTTCTCGGATCACATCGGAAAGATCATGGAAGTCTACGTGGACGACATGCTAATAAAAACACAAAGTGAAGAGACATTATTGTCCGACCTGGCCCAAGTATTCGACACCATAAGGAAGCATGACATGCGACTCAATCCAGCAAAATGCACCTTTGCGATAGAAGCAGGCAAATTCTTAGGTTTCATGCTCACACAAAGAGGAATTGAAGCAAATCCAGACAAATGTCAGGCCATACTCAACATGAAGAGCCCAACCTGTGTCAAAGAAGTACAGCAACTCAACGGGAGATTGGCAGCCCTATCCCGATTCTTAGCAGGAGCCGCGATAAGATCTCTCCCCTTCTATGCTCTTTAAGAAAGGGAAGGAAGTTCGAGTGGACGACAGAATGTGAGCAAGCCTTCCAAGACTTTAAAAAGTTCTTAGGACAGCCACCTATCCTCTCCCGACCACAAAAAGGAGAACCACTCATATTATATCTCGCAGTAGGAAGCTGGGCAGTAGCGTCAGCACTAGTCAGAGAAGACGAAAACGGACAACAACACGTCTACTTCATTAGTAAAGCACTACAGGGATCCGAGCTGAACTATCAGAAAATAGAAAAATTTGCATATACTCTCATTCTAACATCTAGACGACTCCGCCCTTACTTCCAGGCCCACACCATCAAAGTTCGCACCAACCAGCCCTTGAAAGGAATATTGCAGAAAACAGATTTAGCAGATAGAATTCTACAATGGGCAGTCGAGCTGTCAGAGTTCGACCTCTAATATGAAGCTCGGACGGCCATTAAGTCACAATATCACGGCGGCATTTGTGGCAATCATCTTGGAGCACGAGCTCTCGCTAAAAAAGTACTCCGGGCGGGATTTTATTGGCCAACTCTACAGAAAGAAGCTACAGAATTTGTAAAGACATGCCCACCATGTCAAAAATATGCCAACTTTCACATCGTCCCGCCAGAAGAGCTCATCAGCGTAACTTCGCCTTGGCCCTTTGCAAGGTGGGGGCTCGACCTTCTTGGCCCCTTCCCCCAGGGGTCAGGACAAGTTAAATTTCTCATAGTAGGAGTAGACTATTTTACAAAGTGGATCGAGGCAGAGCCCCTAGCCAACGCCACCGCTCAAAGAAGCCGGAAATTTCTATATAGAAACATCATCACAAGGTTCGGGGTTCCATATTCAATAACCACAGACAATGGCACTTAATTCACAGATGCAGGCTTTAGAAAACTAGTAGCCGACTTAAATATAAAGCATCAGTACACCTCCGTGGAACATCCACAAGCCAATGGACAGGCCGAAGCTGCCAACAAAGTCATAGTGGCCGGATTAAAACGGAGATTACAAGATGCAAAAGGAGCTTGGGCAGAAGAGCTTCCACAGGTCCTATGGGCATATCGAACGACGCCACACTCCACCACGAAGGAATCCCCATTCCGGTTAGCATACGGAATAGAGGCAATGATTCCAGTAGAAATTGAGGAAGGATCGCCTAGAGTAGTTCATTACAATGAGGGAGCAAACTCCCAACTTCAGAGGGAAGAGCTCGACCTACTACATGAAATCCAAGACAGAGCTCGGATCAGGGAAGAAGCTCTAAAGCGCCGAATGGCTTCTAGATATAATCAAAGGGTAGTGCCAAGAAGTTTCGCAGAAAACGATCTCATCCTAATCCGAAATGATATCGGAACAACTCGACCAGGAGAAAGAAAGCTGGCAGCAAACTGGAAAGGACCCTACCAAGTTGTAGAAGTACTTGGGAAGGGCTACTACAGACTGTCCGAACTCGATGGACGAGAGCTTCCTAGATCATGGCACGCTTGCAACCTAAGAAGGTACTACAGTTAGGAAGGTAACAGATCTCATTATTGGATGCACTCTTTTTCCTGAAAAGGTTTTTTAATGAGGCACCAAGATGAGACCCAGACACTATCCGACTTAAAGGGACTGAAAAAATTCCCACATGTATATATTTGCATTTTTACTTTGAATAAAGTTTAGATATTCTACAAAGAATTCAAGATGCATTAATCTGAAGAATTCATCGTCCAATTATAAAGCAACAGGTCGGCAGAAAGTGAAAAACAATTTCACTGCACGACCACGATAAAAATAAACCATCCGATAAAGGTGAAAGCGCGATTCACCCAAAGGACGATCCAAAGATGCCAACCACTCTCTACAAATCGGCAAAGATGAACACAGAATAATGTAAGAAGTTATCGAAAGCAATCCAAAAAAGAACCTGACGAGGTCTTACGGATAGCTAAAATAATAACTTAAAGACTGGCCGACGTCTAGAAGTCGGACCAAGTCAACCCAAGTTATAAGTAAACCCTGGAAAGAGGTCTGACCAACCCTATTAAAGAGGATTACTTTAACTTAGAAGGGCTCGACCTAACAAAGTCAGCCCAAATTAAAAAGGTTATAAAAGTAATCCCTGAAAAAGACCTGACAAAGGTCCAAGAAAGAGGATTACAAAAATAACCTAGAGAGAGAGATCGACTAACGAAGTCGGTCTCCTAAATACGGAAAGTTATAAAAGTAATCCCTGAAAGAGACCTGACAAAGGTCCAAGAAAGAGGATTACGAAGTAACTTAGAAGAGATCGACATAAAGAAGTCGGTCTCCTACAACGGAAAGTTATAAAAGTAATCCCTGAAAGAGACCTGACAAAGGTCCAAGAAAGAGGATTACGAAGTAACTTAGAAGAAATCGACATAAAGAAGTCGGTCTCCCACAAACCGGTTATAAAAGTAATCTCTAAAAGAGACCTGACCAAGGTCCAAAAAAAGAGATTACTTTAAATAATTGAAAAAGATTGACATCGGTCAACTACTTGGAAAAAGACAAAGAAGTCGGGCATGGATTGTTAAATCGGATCCACACATCGACAACAAACCAGTTCAAAGAAGCTAAGACAGGCGCAAGCAAGTGTAACATAAAAGCCTCAGGGTCAGACCCAAAAGCTCAGAAGCTATTCGTTGTGTTTTTAAATAATGTTGCTAAACAAGCAACCAGAAAGAATGTCAACAAAATAAACCAAAGAGTTTTAAAGCCCACAAGCCGGGCCAACTACAAAAATATCCAAAATAAATCAGCTAAAGGTTAGAAGGCTTCTTAGCAGCATCAGTCTGAGGAGAAGGAGGGCGAGCCTGGAGAGGAACAGCATCCACAGTACCATCGTCCCGGTTTAAAATCTGACAGTCAGGATCAGAAGTAGGAGGGTCGACCTTGGCAGGAGGAACAGTAGGCGCTGACACCTTGGCAGAAGACACAGGGAGGGGATCGACCTCATCATCATCATCCCCATCATCAGGGAAAATCTTGCCATCCCAGACAATGTTGTCCAGGCTAAAGGGAGTGAGATCGGCCTCGGGAGCAATAACCCGAACTTGCTCCTTCAAGTTCTCGAAAGCAGCAGTCACGCTGCCAACGAGATGACTTTGGAGCTCAGAATAATCTTCCCGGACATTGTCGAGCTTCCCCCTCAGACGCAACATCTCCCGATAGGATGTAACGTAACTATCCTTGTGCATCATGGCTGTGTCCTCAGCCAACCTCAAAGAAGCTGCCAGTGATTGAGAACTCGCCTTCTCATTCTCTAAGTCCTTCTCCAGCTTGGCTACCTTTATCTCAAGTTCCTCCTTCAACTCCCTCATCCGATCAAACTCTTGTTTTGCCTCCTCCATAAACGCTTTAGTGGCATGGAGAGGGAGATTCTGAGCAGTCCGATATATGGCAGCCACCATATACGCCATCTTTACGTGATTTTGGGCCATAAATTCCAAGTGATGGAGGATGGACACATCATCCGTAGAGAGGGAGCCATAGGGACCGATTTGCTGATCCACAAACTCAATGGCATTAAAATCAGGAGCATCGAGGTCAAAGGGCTCGGCTATTTTTTGTTTTTTATTGGGAGGAGCAACAGATGGAGCGGCAGAAGTAGGGTGAGGATCCACCAAACGGACTCGGGGTGTAGGGACCACCTTCTTCACCCCAGGAGAACTCGGCACGGATGGCTTCTCGCGCATTTGGGAGGACCCCTCCCCAGCCGCCTTGGCCGCAATATTCCTGGCAGCAGTCGCCCTCTGCGCCCTCTTAAAAGCTTTCATAGCTTCATTATTCTTCATTGCCTCTGCAAATAAAAAAGAAATTAAGCTACAAGTCGGATAAGTCGGAAAGACAGCTACAAGCAACATAAATAGATAAACACAAGATACCCAATTCAGTTTGAAGAAGAGAAGGATTGGTTAGAAATTTCTTTGTGTCGAGGTGGGGAGGATGACCCCATCGTTCTTCCAAGACAGTCACAAAGGCTCGTTCAGCCTCATCCAACATTTCCCACGCATATCTGGAGACCCTCACATCTTTTTGCCATTCCAAGAAAAAAGAAGGTTCGTCATTTTCATCCAGAAAAAAAGGGGCGAGCTCCTTCAACAGCTCGGACTTTGAAAAAGTAGTTTTTGAAATCACGGAACGACTCGTCAAACATGGAAAAGACCTTCTTTCCCTGGGTGGAACGGAAGGAGACCCAAGCTGACTTCTTTTTTACCACGCCGGGCTTAGTCAAGACAAACAGATAGAAAAAGAGAGATTAGGAAGCAGGAATACCAAAACCCTTGCACAACAATTGGAAAATTTTTATGAAACCCCAGGAATTAGGGTGAAGTTGAGAGGGGGCAACATTACAGGACCATAACAGGTCGGTTTCAAATTGAGTAAAAGGAAGGGTGATACCCAGCGGACCGAAGAAAAAATCATAAATATAAAAGAAGGGGCGATCATCAACAACCCGAGTAGAAAAGCAGACTCTCTCATCAAAAGAGGGAGGGACAAGCTCATAGTTCTTCTCATCACTGGAATTACTACAAACACTATGAAACTGTCTAAGCTGTGCACAAAACTCATAATCAACCAAAGAGACACACATAAGAACCATCGAGTCCACCCAATCGGCTATACCCTCAGGAACCCGGGAAGGCATCTCTACAACGTTATTTCGAGAAGACATGAGGCCAACTAAACCCTACAAAAGAAAAGAAGAACAGATTACTCAAAAACATCTCGGCGGGGGAATACACAGAAAAGGAAACCCCAAGACTCAAACTAAAACTCCTGGGGCATCCTTTGGAGGCAGTAACAAAGCGAGGTATCAAGGAAAATCTACTTACGTCCCGGCGTCTCGCAAACAAGAATAGAAGACCTCAAACAGAAAGCATTTTCCACAGGAGAAAGGCAAAACACAAACAAAACAGAAAATCATCTTTCTACAGTCTATCAGCAAGAAACAACAGCAAACATACCAGGCAAAAATCGTCAACAATGCGACCTTTTTTTAGAATCAAACAAAACTATCATTCCAAAGCTTTAAAATCAAAAGCATTTCACAACATGCAAAAACCCTAAAGGCACCAAGCAACAGGAAAAGCGAAAAAGACCATGCAAAAGACGAAGAAATTACAAAACACACAGTGATCAGGCACAGCGAAAAGTAGAAAGATCCAAACTTTTCCCAACTAAGATAAAAACTTTCTCAAAATAGACACAAAATGGCGTAGAGGGAGAAAAGAAAGAAGAACCAAACCTGGAAATGAGAAAGCTGCAAAGAAAGGCAGAAAAGCAGAAGGCAAAAAATCCAGAATCACCCCTTCCCCACGAAAAAGCAAAGTCACAAAGCAACGTCACTGGGCTGAAACGCGAAAGCTACAGGCGGAGGCTTCAGAAAAATCAAAGGAAAAAGTTGAAAGTGAGAAAGAAGTTACGAAGAAGAAGCGAAGAAGAGAAACCGTCTTTTGATCGAGAAATTCAAAATAAAAGCCAAGGGAGAATGGGGCAATTAAACGCCAATTAAATGCGGATATTAAAACCGCTTGCGTTCCCAAAAAAGCGCTGATATAAAAGCGCGCGCCTTTAGAGGAAAACGTTCTACATTCAAAAAGAGTCTACAAAAAGAAGAAATCGACAAAATGCTTGAACTCGGTTTCACTAAAGATCGAAGTCAAAAGGACTCGACCTCAAAAAAGAAGACCGAACTCAAGCAGGGGCACTGTTCATACCCTGGGTCGAGCTACCTGACCCGGGATGATTGACGATAAAGCGACCGACCTCTTCAGGTCAGACTACCCGACCTCTTCTAAAAGAGCTCGGCCAAATCGACAGGAAAGCCCAATAAAGGGCCCAAATAGAGGAACACGACCCAAATCCAAAGGCAATCCCAGCCTACAGAGATAAAGGCGGTTCCCTTGAAGATAAGCTGACTTCATCCAAAACAGGATAAGATAAGATAAGATAACTAACTTATCTTATCAGAAAGGTCAGCCCACACTACTATAAATACACTGGAGCACCCATGTATAACTCATACTCTGATTCTACATAAAACCTGTCTAATACCCGTGCTAACTTAAGCATCGAAGTCTCTTGCAGGTACCCCCACCCTCCGATGGCCAAGGATCAGCAGTGCAGCAAGTCCAACAAGTCGGACACAACAGCTCCGGCCGCCACCAGCCGGCCGGACACGCTATCTTCGACCAGTACAGGAAATCTCATCCGAGATCGACCTCCAGTTTCAGGTAACCCTCGGAACACCACTTAAAAAGGATGAAGACAAACATGAAAATCCATGATATTTATGCATAATTAACCATTTGAAATAAGTAACATGCATTTTAGTTTATATATACTCTTTTTAAATTAAGATAACACTTTTATCGTTATTTTATGAACCATGTCTTTTTTCGATAACATATATACATATCTTTAATGTGTGCGTTTATAATTTAGCAATTTAAGTATTTTTTTTATAGTAATTTTAATTTCAATAAAACTATCATATAAGTATACTA
>NC_029790.2:115838061-115839888 GCF_000816755.2 Arachis ipaensis | reverse complement strand
TTAATAATATATTAACAAAAAGATAAAATTAATTTTTTAAAAAAACAATAAAAAAGCAGCTGAAGAGACACGATAATACTTATTGAGCCGCTAGTATAAAAATAATGTCTGACTTTGTCAATGTCATTGCAATTTAATCACATTAGATTAATATGATGGGTGTGATGATGATTACAATAAGTCAATACCTGCTCAGAGTTGTAGCAGCCGAGGCCTCAAGAAGGGGTTCCACCAATAAGAGCTCCCTACTTACAAATACACTTTTTTAAATCCAATTTCTCCATAATATCTTTCTATTAAAAAATATTATTTAAATTATTTTATAAGATGATTATTTATTTGAAAAGTTTTAATGACCATAATTGTAATTATATGCAAAAAGTATTTATGTATTTATTGTTTTTATATAAATTAATTAACTCTAATTCTAAGAAAACAACTTTTATAATTATGTGCAAATATAAAATAGGGTTAACCACCAAAAATGCCCCTGAATTATTCAAACGCCGACAAAAATTCACCCGAATTTTACTATCGACAAAAATACCTTTAAATAATTTAAAAACACAACAAAAATACCCAACAGTAAATATATATTTTAAAAAAATATCTTAGAGATTGAATTTTGATGCAATTTTTTGCAAGAATAATTATAAAATTGAGATATTATTATTCTTAAAATTTGGTGATTTTTCGTTAAGTATATTATTTTTTTATAATTTTTTTGTTAACAACCAATAATACTTTTAAAAAATCACAAAAAAATATATACTTAACAAAAAATCACCAAATTTTAAGAATAATAATATCTCATTTTTCTAATCATGTTTGCAAAAAATCGCATCAAAATTCAATTTCTAATGTATTTTTTGAGAAATAAATATTTAATGTAATTTTTTTTGCAAGATTATCTAATATTAAATATGTATTTCTCAAAAAATACATTAGAGATTGAATTTTGATGCGATTTTTTGCAAGCATGATTAAAAAAATAAGATATTATTATCCTTAAAATTTGGTGATTTTTTGTTAAGTATATAATTTATTTGTTTTTTTTTGTTAACAACCAATAATACTTTTAAAAACTCACAAAAAATATATATTCAGCAAAAAATTACCAAATTTTAAGAATAATAATATATCATTTTTCTAATCATTCTTGCAAAAAATGCATCAAAATTCAATCTCTAAGGTATTTTTTAAAAATATATATTTACTGTTGGATATTTTTGTTGTATTTTTAAATTATTTAAAGACATTTTTATCGATAATAAAATTCGGGTACATTTTTATCAGCATTTGAATAATTCGGGAACATTTTTGGTAGTTATCCCTATAAAATATTTTCCCTTCTGTTTCTAGGAAAAAGTAATTCTTTCTGGCGCATAAGCACATCTTTTTACACCTTTTGTATGGGAAGAGTGTGACATGGCCAACCCAAAAGGAAACAAAAAATATTATTGGTTTTTGATTTGAAAGATTCTTAGATTGATGAAAGCAAGACAATACCGCAATGATGTTATTAATATCATAAATATAGTATGATACACTAATGCAGTAAACAAGTAAACCAAAATCTTTAATTACAATAATGTCAACGTCCAAAGCATTATTGTGTTCAATGGTTTTGTACCCTCTCATTATTCTGAGTCTGTTGATCCATCAAACTGATCAATATAATTGTCTCTAAAACTTTCAGCAGGTATATTTAAAATTTATCAAAGTGACATTATTGTTAAAAACATTATTACAAGCATTACTTTGAATATACAATTTTTTAGGAAATTATAAAATAATTATTACAAAATTAAAAAATAAGGATAAATA
>NC_029790.2:115836168-115837761 GCF_000816755.2 Arachis ipaensis | reverse complement strand
TAAAGTACAAGAAGTTATTTTTATATTTTTTTTTGTTTTTCACAAAATGCAAATAATATTTTTATATATTTTTTATTTTTTTGTGTAAATAAAAAGTATTTCTATATCTTTTTTTCAAAAAATATTAAAGTAATCTATTACATAATACGTGACAATAATTGGATCTTCTCGTATCCTAGGAGGTGCGAGAAGCTTGTGAAGAATGGCGAAAGACAGTGATTAACTTATCGTCCGCTATGAGTAGACAAATTACCACACTAACTCATCTACTTAAAATACACCAAAATTTACTCCATATAAAAAATAATTTATATAGTAAAAAAATAATTTAATAAAAAAAAGAAAGGAGTAATTATTTAGAGGATTTGGGTTGGTCTCTTTTAAAACTGGCACTACGGGGCTATAGTGTCAGTATTATTTATTTGAAGTGGTTTAGCCTGATATAGATTCAGTAGGCTTTTGCCATTCTGTGTCACACAGCTCAGCCAACAGAGCAAATAAACTCAATCACACTATTTATTTTCCATTTCATTCAAAACTTTTCAGACAGTATAAATCAGTAGAACCCCACAAAAGATCGTGTCTTTATATTGGTGAGTGGTGGTGACGTAGAATACCAGATTACCCTAGTTGTTGTTGTTGCACTTGCACATGTGTGTGTGTGTGTGAGTCCTAAGTCCTAAGGGGGTACTACACCAATTACTTTCTCAACTGTCACTGTTTTCTCCTTTCTTCACATTTTTTGCAAATAAACTCTTTTGAGATTGAAATTGAAAGCTATAGGTGGTGGTCACGTTCATCATAATGTGTTGTTGTTATTGTTTCCACCGTTGCAAAAGTGATGTTGCTTATTTGGGAATTTTGGCTCCTTTAATTTCGTACCAACACCAGGTAAGTTAATTATTCGGCTTCCACTCAGTTGCATCACTTTGCATAGCTGTATTAAATTTCCAAATGAAAATTGGTAGATGGCAACAGTTTTTTATTACTATTAATTAATATTTTGAACTAACACCTTATTTTTATACTGTTAGAATTTATAACTTAAAGTTTAAAATTTAGTATTTAGGATTTAGAATTAGTCACGTAACATTACTTTCTTTTAAAATTAAATTGTTTTTTTTTTATTTCCCGTCTTAGGAGTCTTATTCCGCTGGAAGAAAATTGATTTTGACTACTAAAGAGGGTGAAGCACCAACCATGCATTATCCTAACAATGTAATGATGAGTTTAGAAGAAGCTAAGTTTTAACGTGACTAACTAGTGAATGTCAATGTGAAGTTTAGTTCCAATATGATAATGATGAGTCCAATGCTCTAAGTATGATAATTTTAATCTTAGTAAATTCGATCAAAAATTGTCTCTTCACAAAAAGATAGATATGAAAAGTAGTATGAAGAGTGAAGACCCAATCTAATCTTTATTTATTGATACAAAAGATAATACATAATTTTTAACAAAAAATAGGAACAATATATTCTCTGATATTATTATTATTTTGAGGCAACGTAAAAAAGTCCATCAAATATGAATATAAATCAATTTTATAGAGGTTTAATTTGTAATTTATGTAAGTTTTAAATTCCCAAATAA
>NC_029790.2:115834314-115836114 GCF_000816755.2 Arachis ipaensis | reverse complement strand
ATAATTTATGCAGCAAAATTTTCGATTATCACCAATATTGCCACCACCGCATTTCTTTATTATAATATAATTTTTATTTCTACGTACTGTTTTTATTATGCAATTATATTTTATAACCATCGTTATATCTTTTACCATTACCACTATTACTGTGCCACCAATACTAACGCCATTAATATCACTATTCTCTTTCCCGATTTTTTATAACATTTTTTTAAAAAACAGTCTTCGTTTTGTACTTATTTTTTTTTCTTGTGATGTCATTTTTAGCAATGGTTGGTTTGTTTTTGTTAGACCACTACTTGTAAAAAAAAAATTTAAAAGTAAAATTGTTAATAGTTTGCTAAAATTAAAAGTCTCTATAAATAATTACAAATAAAACTATCACAATAAAATTAATTTCTATCAGTATTTGATGAATTTTTTAATAAAAAGATCGTGTTATCTCAATATAATAAAATCAGAAATTATGCTGTTTTTTTTTTCTACAGAATCTTTTTTTTATGTATTTTTTTTCGTGTGAATGGGATTTCTATCGTATGAAAATGAAGCAATGGAAATCAATGATATATTGGTATATCCATTTAAAAAACGGAAATGTTTGGTAACCAAAGAAAATTAGCCAAAAATAGTCATAATTTGTCTTATTTAGCATTTATTAATTGTTGCGACAATTAATGAATGCTAAATAAGATAAATTTTGACTGTGTTTTTTGTCTTCCTAGCATGCTAATCAATAAAACTACAGCTCTTAAATGTATTTAAATGGAACTGAAAGTGTAAGCATTACTTTAAGCACCAATTTATGACTCATCGGAATCCTAGATGAGCCCTCCATTGTTCCCCAATTACGCTCTATGATTGATAGAGAAAAAAAAGGCTTTTGTTCTACTATATTTAATGATTTCTTTTCCTTTTGACTAGACTCTTAGCTTGGAACATTGCAGTCACTGAACATACATAGCCAACTATAATTCAACAAAGTAGCCACTGCCTAGCTATGAATCTATGACAAGAAAGGTTGCCTGTTCTACCGATTTCCGATTGATTTCGGTTTCAAACCATATCAAATTAACGGTTATAATTCAGTCGAGGCATATAACATAGAACCTTTGGTTGCTAATTCTATTTATTGAAAGAATTTCAAGTATATTAGGAATATTGGTGTTTTATTAGTTTTAGTGGTTAATCTCAATCATAAAATATAATATATAATTGAAATTAATAGTTAAAATTTTTGAAATATTATTATTTCTCATATACATAAAAAAAAGTAATTCTATTAACGTTTTTGAGTTTACCTACCATCATAGTTATTAAAATCGAATTGATAATTGACCTATGATTATTGTTATCAAAATTGAACTCGGTGAAAATAGTATGTTAACATCTTAGTAGTTTAATTGATGAACCATTGTTTAAATATAAATGAAGTAAATATATAAATTGTAATTTAACTGAAATATATATTAATATAAGTAACATTTTTTTACATTTAAATAAAAATAATCATTATTAATTAATTATATATTTAAATTGTTTTTTAATTAATAAAAAAATCATATTAATTATTAAAAATACCAATGTCAAAATGATATTTGCTATGAAAATGTTGGCATGCTAAAATCACAATTATAGTAATTAATTTGGAATGGTTAACTAGTTAGTTTATTCGTGAACTTAATTAAATATTGAGGTTTGAATTATACATTGTATAAATAATAATCTATCGTCTAATGATAAATTCTTATATGTAATTCAGAATCGTAAACAAATTAATTCTTGATTTATTGGGTTAGA
>NC_029790.2:115818967-115834063 GCF_000816755.2 Arachis ipaensis | reverse complement strand
GTTACACAACCGAGAAATTTTGGGCCTTGAGACTTGAAGATAGTTCAACTCACTCACTAATCCAGTCCACATGCCAAACAGAAATATTCTGATAACCCGGGCTGGATAATTATGCATAAGAATCCATAAGAAATTACTAGAATTCAGTACGCATAAAATATTCAATATTCATTATGAATTACTAATTAATATCCATAGGTAGTCACCAAAAAAAAAAAAAAATTAATATCCATAGGTAAAGTTCGTATAGGATTAATCTCTTCTCTATATACAAGTGATTTGTGCTTACAAGCTTTACAAGTTTGAAAAGAACAAAATCTCATAAACGCGCTGCTTATGTTACGGGCCTCTTTAACAAATTTTTAAATCAATCCAAATCAATTAACGCGTAAATATATAACTTCCATTTTTCAAAAGATTTCGTTTCCTTTTTCAAATTTCTAGCCAAATTTGTTCAATTTTTTTCGTGCGTTCTCTCTTTGTCTTTGATCTCCTTCTGTTTTTTTTTTTCAATTTTCATGGTTTCTGAAATCAAGTTTTGAAATTGTTTTGAAGATAATGGAACTTTAGAAATACACCCAAACAGTTACAGAAATAAACCAAATGATTACAGAAATACACCCAAAGGATTACAGAAATACACCCAAAAGATGTAGAAATACACCCAATATCAGGAGGGAGACAGTATATTTCTTCTTGAAATCTTTTAATGTTTTGCTGGTTAAGGATGAGGCACATGGCAGAGACAATCTAGAAAAAAAACCTAGAAGAACAATAAAACAGTACATTGAATAATGTTTCTTCGTTTTTTCTGGTGATTTTTAATGGAAATTTGTATCTTTTCTTCTTGATTTCTTCTACTCTTTGCAGAATCGTAGTTTGTTTCGAATGTCGCTTGAATCTTGACGGTTTGCATTTTGATTGAGGAAGAAGAGGAAGAGTGCGACATAATGAACATGTTGTAAGGCGCTTGCGTTGGATGCTCAATTTAAAGGAGTGGTGCGCGTATTTTTTTTTTTGGACTTGTGCCAACTTGTATAGCTTGTAAGCCAAAAATGCTTGTATATGTAGCAGGCCTCTAATACTAAACCTATCTTATTGTAATAATTAATTAATCTTATTGTAGTAACTAATTAATCATGTCTAATCTTATCAAATCCTAATGGATTATTGGCTTAAAGTCATATCAAATATCAATATCAATATGCAATGTGATTGATCGTTGCAATGTCCTTTCTTATTTTGGAAGCCAAAATTAAAATAATGTCTGTGACATGAAAATAATAGAATTTTTCCATTTAGATGGAGAATCAGAGGTGTAAAAATTCTAGCTGGGACCTGAAATCAAGAATGCTTTTTCATGTGGAGATATGGCTGTCGTCCTAGTAACTATGTAGCATCTCACAAGTACAAAGTTCAACTTTGAGTAGACCCCCTTGACATTAGGCCTATGGTTGATTATTGCTGGTGTTCAAGAATCTATTGTATATGCTTTTTTGTCATTAGGATTATTGGGATGGATACTAAAATATTTGTCATTGCTTTAGTGAGAGACTACCATTGTGATGAGGAATGTATTTAATATACGTTCTGTGTCAAATATATTTTGCACCGCTACTAAGAATATAAGTATATGATTCTTCTTAAAATGTACATATGTTTATAGTAAGATGATTAGTGTCAAGTAAGTTTATATCACACATTACATACGTGTGTCTTAGGTGTATAAGAGATTTTTAACTAACTATTCAACTAAGAGCCTGTTTGAAAAATGGTAAAAATGATTTTAGTTTTTTTTTTTAATGATGAAAAGTCATATTAATATTATTTTTTACAGTTTTTAAAAGATACTTTTAACTTTTTGAAAAATTATTTAAAAGTTTTTGTAGGAATAAAAAAATATGACAGGACATCAATCACTTAGAACTTCTACACATTTTACAAGAACTCAGAATTAGTGACGAACATAAGTTTCAACAAAATATTTAATAGAAAGTAAAAAGAACAACTTGAAATTCTTATAAGTTAATAGTTGAAAAAAAAAATTAACAACCCTTACCCCATTGGTTTCAAAACCAATTTAATCAGTTTGCACTATAAGAAAAATATTGAGTATGTACCATCAGATTTATTGTCGAAATGAATCAGACGGTATAAACCTTGTCGATAAATGATTATCGTTCGATTTTTTTCGTCCGACGGTAACTACCGTCGGATTGTACGACGGATTACCAGCTCAGAAAACCAATTGTTTACCAGCAGATTTTTTCCTACAGTATTGTTGGCGCAAAAAAATGTTTCGCGCACTATAGCCGTTGGATTATTCCCACGGTAAATCCGACAATAATGTAAATTTTTTTTTAAAAAAAATTGAAATAAATGGTCAATTTTATTTTTTAATTTAAATTTATTTTTCACACAATTAATGTTCAATTCATAAATAATGAAAATCTATTATTTAAAATAAATAAATACAATGTTCAAATAAATTAAAAGTCAAGTACATCAAATAAATACATTCAAACAGTAAAAAGAAACACTAATAACTACAGATCCAGGTAGTCCTCATCATCGTTGTCGTCATCGGTCCTATGGCCCTGACTCGGCGGCGCAGAAAATAGTAATGTCCGTGTGCTACCAGCAGGACCGCAGCCACCAGCAGGGTCGATATCAGCGGTGAGCATCTGGGCATGGTACATACCTCCATTTGAGCCTCCATATGTTGAAGCCACTCCAGCGACTCCTTCCACTCTAACTTGAGTTCATCCACATACGTCATGCCGGTGAGGATCTCTCGATACCTCTCCCAATAATCGTTCAACCCTTGAGTCTGCTGGTGAAGACTGTGTTGGAGCTCCTGCACCTGCAGCCTCTAATCCACGCCTTCTTCGAGCTCGACTGGTGGCAGAGTCTGACGATGGCCTTAACATGGAGGTGCGGATACTGTTGGTGAAGAACAACCCCAACCCGTATACGCGGTTCTTGTATGGCACTGAGGCGGTCTCGCACCAAGCCGCATCGGGATCAACGACTGAAACTGTAAAGCCATCGGCGGCGGTGTCCTCCCAACTTTGCTGAGACTGATAAGTCGCGGCCTCTAGTCTCTGTTTGTAGGACTCTTATGTAACGTAAGTTATTGTGATTAGTGATGCGTGAGCATCTTTCCTATCTTTTCCTAGTAAATTTGCATCTAAATTGTTGATTTTAATAAAGAATTAATTATCTTTTAGCCAATATGGATGCTACTTTGAATCTTGTGCAATTCTGTTTATTTTAGGTAGTATTCAGCTGGATTTGATGGAGTTTCTGCAGAAGAAGAGATGAAGGCGAATGATGCTGTCAACCCTGACCTCTCTGCACTCAAACCTGAATAACCCAAGCTACAGAGGTCCAATGGACGTGATTCCAGTGGCGTTGGAAAGTTAACTTCCAGAGTTTTCCAACAATATATAATAGTCCATACTTCTTCTCCGAACTCGCTGCCAAGGATGCGCCTAACTTGAGATTTCTCAAGTTAGGTGCAAGACACAACAACGATACGCGAGATTGGTCCTGCCCACTTCAAGTTAGGCGCATTAAAGCCCAAGTTAGGCGCACTAAAGCCCAAGTTAGGCGCAGCTTCACTCAACTAAACTCCAATTCATGCTGCCAAGCCCAAGTTAGGCGTGGATCCTAGTGAAGCCAAGTGGTCCCCATCTATCAATTGAAGATTTGCTGATTGCTATAATTAATTCTAATTTAAATTCAAATTTTAAAAACAGGAAAAGATATTATTTTAGTTTTAAAGATAGATTTTAAATTAATTAGAATTAGATATAAATAGGGGGATACCACCTCAATATTATTCGATCCTAGACTACCAAAATACATTTTATTAGAATCCTTATTTTCTACTCTGAACCATAAGCAACTAATCCTCCATTATTAAGGTTAGGAGCTCTGTCTATTTGTATGGATTGATTTTATTGTTTTATCTATTTTAATTCATGTATGAATTTATAATTTAAGAATTATTTTCGCTCTTTATCTTATGAATTTGGGTGAAACGGAAGTATGACCCTCTTTCTATTTGAGTTTTTGTATAACTTGGAAAAGCTCTTTACTTGAACAACAGCTTGAAAACATATTCTCCTAAATTTTAATTATCTGGATTTAACGGGATACGTGATATATAATCCTTTTATTTTTGGGTAATTAGAGTTTTTGTGGCATATAAACTGGAATTTAATCATGTAGCTTCTAATTGGAATTAATTGACCGAGAAATTGGCAGTTAATGAATTTTAGAGGAGACTAGAAAGGTCTAAGGAATTAGGGTCTAGTTACATATAGTTTGCCATAAATTAAATCCTACATAACTAAAATAGTTAGTAAGAAAAGTAAATTCGGAAAAATAGATAACTCTGAAACCTTAACTGCCTTCTCAATATTTTATTCCCAACTTATTTATCTGCCTATCTTTAATATTCTAAATTTACTGTTAATACTTTTAAACTTCTAAACACTATTTTCTGTTTGTCTAACTAAGCCTATCAAACACTATTGTTACTTAATCCATCAATTCTCGTGGGATCGACTCTTACTAACGTAAGGTATTACTTGGTACGACCCGGTGCACTTGCCGGTTAGTTTATAGGTTATAAATACCCCCCAAATTTTTAGCGCCGTTGCCGGGGATTGATTGTGATTGACAACTACTCATTATTTGATTTCTTAGATTAGATAATTTTATTATTATTAATTTTTATTTTTTATTTTTGTTTATTTTTATTCCCGTAAATTTTTTTTTCTTTTCTTTGTTCTTTCGTTAGCACCCCCTCCCCTGTTTCGTTTTCTTTTTCTTTTCTTTTATTATTTAGTTTTAAAATTAAATAAATAAATAAATAATAACTTTATTTTTATTTTAATTGTTTATGTTTATTTTTCTGGTTACTTTCGAATTTTTCTGTCTTAATTCTATCTATAATTTTCGAAATTTATTTATTTATTTTATTTAGTACTTTTATTTCATTATTTTACACAGGTTACCTCATAGGAACTTCTCTGCACTCTGACGTAGAGTCCCATCTTTTCTTGTCATTTGTTTGTTTATGCGCAGGAACAGAGACAAAGAACATCTCTTAATCTTTGATCCTGAACTTGAAAGAACTTTCAGGCGACGTTTACAACAAGCAAGACTTTACAAGGCTGCAGAGTCCACTATGGATAATAATAATGCTGTTAATGCCAATGTGGCTAATCCGAATGGGGATGATCAACAAAGGAGAGTGCTTGGCTCTTACTCTGCATCTACTGCAGATCTCTATGGAAAAAGTATTGTGGTGCCTCCTATAGCTGCAAACAACTTTGAGTTGAAGCCACAATTGGTCACCTTGGTGCAACAAAACTGCCAATATCATGGACTTCCTCATGAAGATCCAAATCAGTTTATATCTGATTTTCTGCAGATATGTGATACTGTGAAGATAAATGGAGTGAATCCTGAGGTGTACAGACTCATGCTCTTTCCGTTTGCTCTGAGGGATAAAGCAAAGTTATGGCTAGATTCCCAACCAAAGGAGAGTCTGAATACTTGGGAAAAGGTTGTTACAGAGTTTCTCACTAAATTTTTCCCACCAAAGAAGCTGACTAAGCTTAGATTGGAGGTTCAGACTTTCAGGCAGAAGGAGGGTGAAACTCTTTATGAAGCTTGGGAGAGATACAAGCTACTGACTAGGCAATGCCCTCCGGACATGTTCTCCAAATGGACCCAACTAGATATCTTTTATGAAGGCTTGGGTGAGATGTCCAAGATGAGCTTAGATACTTCTGCAGGCGGTTCATTGCACAAGAAGAAGACACCAGAGGAGACTATTGAGCTTATTGAATTGGTCGCTAGCAACCAATATTTATGCTCATCTAACAGAAATCCTGTGAACTCTGAGACCTCTCAGAAGAGAGGCGTGTTGGAAGTGGAAGCTGTTAATGCTCTTCTTGCTCAGAACAAGCTTATGTCTCAGCAAATAAGTCTACTTACTCATCAGATGAGTGGCATACAAGTCTCAGCTATTAACACCCAAAATCCACCTCAAGAGGCCTCCTATAACATAGTAAGTAATTTTGTGTAAAATAATAATTATGATTATACTCAATCTCCTTTTGAACAGGTCAATTACATGGGGAGTGCTCCTAAAAATCCCAATAATGATCCCTATTCTCAAACCTACAATCAAGGATGGAGAAATCACCCAAATTTTGGTTGGAGAGACCAACCTCAGAGACCTCAAAACTTCAACAATAATTCTCAAGGCGGCTTCTAACAGAACAATTACAATAACCGCCAATTTCAGTCTCAGCAGGCAAACTCTAAATCCCAAGAAGATGCTAATTGGGAGATGATGAAGAGTTTTGTGTAGGAAACCAGAGCATCAATCAAGAATTTGGAGATTCAGATGGGTCAAATAGCCACAAGAGTTAATGAAATTAATCAGAGAACCACTAATAGCCTTCCTGGTAACACAATTCCAAATCCAAGAGAGGAATGCAAGGCTATCACCTTGATAGATGGACAAGTGGCAAGTATGGAATCACAAGTTAGTGAGGAGCCCGTTGAAAAAGAAGCTCCAGAGGAGAAGAAGGAAGAAGTAGAGCATGTCCCTGCAAAGCGTGCAGACAACCCATTCCCAGACTCTCTTAACACTTATCCTACATTGCCAAAGGCTCCTGAGTACAAGCCTAAAATGCCCTCAGAGACTTCAAAAGGAGACCAAGGACAAGCAGTTTTCAAAGTTCTTGGAAGTCTTCAGAAAGTTGCAAATCAATATTCCTTTTGCTGAGGTTTTGGAGCAAATGCCTCTCTATGTCAAGTTCATGAAGGACCTGTTGTCAAAGAAGAAACCTTTAAAGGGAGCTGAGGCAGTGGTCCTGACTAAAGAATGCAGTGCCATCATTCAGAATAACTTGCTAAGGAAGATGCCAGATCCAGGGAGCTTTCAAATTCCATGCACCGTTGGGAGCACAACCTTTGAGAAAGCCTTATGTGATCTGGGGGCAAGCATAAATCTAATGCCCTTATTTGTGATGAAAAAGCTGCAAATCCAAGAGGCACAACCCACAAAGATAGCATTACAGATGGTAGACAAATCCATGAGGCCTGCATACGGATTGGTGGAGAATATTTTGGTCAAAGTGGGTAAGTCCTTCCTCCCAGCAGATTTTGTGATTCTTGACACAGGGGAGGATGAGAATGCCTCTATAATTCTAGGAAGACCATTCCTAGCCACTGGAAGAGCTCTGATTGATGTAGAAGTGGGTGAATTAGTGCTTAGAGTGCATGATGAGCAACTAGTCTTTCATGTCTTCAAAGATGTACATTCAACAGGTGAAGAAGAGAGGTGCATGCAGACTGAGCTTATTAATCCAAACCTTCAAGAACCCCCTGATGATGCACAACAGAAATTGCAGCTCAAACCTCCTTTAGTGACAATCAATAAAATTCCTCCTGACATCAAACCTAAGTTTGGTGTTGGAAATGCATCATCCACCAAAGAGGAGGTTCCCAAAAAGAAAAAAGTACCCAGGGGATGGAGAAACAAAAAGATCCCACTGAAAGTCTCTCCCCAGAAATGAAGGTGGTGTTGACTAAGAATCCAGTGTGGATCTATACAGTAAACAGAATCCTCTCTTTGGAGCATATTGAGCTAATTTATAGAGACACAGGAAAGAAGTTCAAAGTAAGGGGTGAAGAGCTGAGCACCTATGATCCTCCTCCTTAGAGGAGCTGACCGTCAAGCTAGTGACGTTAAAGAAGTGCTTGTCGGGAGGCAACCCGATAATTTCGTATCCTTAGCTATTTTTTCGTAGTAGTAGTTTTCTTCCTTATTTGATTTTGATTGAGTTCTTACTAATTTTCTGATCATGCAGCTATTTCAGAACAGGAACCGGATAATTAAAAAATATATATATATAGAAAAAACAAAAACAAAAAAAATACAATATAAAAATTCAAAAAAATTTTTTTTACAATATATATATATATATATATATATTTTTTTTTCTTTATTTTAATTTTTTTTATTCTTTTATCATTTTTCTTTTTTGTATTAATTTTTGTTTTTCCTCCGTGCACTTTTTATGTCCCTCCCTGTTTTCAGATTTTCTTTGCTTGAGGACAAGCAAACCTTTAAGTTTGATGTTGACGCTTCGCTTATGAGTTTTCTGTTTATTTTTAATGGCACTAAAGGGAGGCGAATCATCTTCACGGAGGAACACAACCTGAAGAATAAAACAACCGCTAGGATAACTAAGGTAGTTGAGTTCCTTTCATTTTTTATTCCTTCCCTCTTTTTCTATATTATGTTCCGGTTTTCTGCTATTTTTGCTTTGTTTGTTGCATGATCCTTTATTAGTTAGAATCCTAGGTCTAGTTTAGTTTCTCTTAATTGCTTTAAAAGATGTCTCACGTATTACTCACTGAGCTTGAATTCAAATAAAAAATACAGAAGTGATGTATTGCATGAGAAATTGAGTTAATTTTAAGAGTAGTCTTATTTACTTAGATGTGGTGGCAATACTTTTTATTTTCTGAATGAATGCTTAAACAGTGCATATTTTTTATAGTGAAGTTTATGAATGTTAAAATTGTTGGCTCTTGAAAGAATGATGAAAAAAGAGAAATGTTATTGATAATATGAAAAATCATAAAATTGATTCTTGAAGCAAGAAAAAGCAGTGAAAAACACGAAGCTTGCGAAAAAAAAGAAAAAAGAAAAAAAGAAAAAAAAGCAAGTAGAAAAAGCTAATAACTCTTTAAACTAAAAGGCAAAGGGTAAAAAGGATCCAAGGCTTTGAGCATTAATGGATAGAAGGGCCCAAAGGAATAAAATCCTGGCCTAAGCGGCTAAATCAAGCTGTCCTTAACCATGTGCTTGTGGTGTGAAGGTGTCAAGTGAAAAGCTTGAGACTGAGCGGTTAAAGTCGTGGTCCAAAGCAAAAGGAGTGTGCTTAAGAACTCTGGGCACCTCTAACTGGGGACTCTAGCAAAGCTGAGTCACAATCTGAAAAGGTTCACTCAGTTATGTGTCTGTGGCATTTATGTATCCAATGGTAATATTGGAAAATAAAATGCTTAGGGTCATGGCCAAGACTCATAAAGTAGCTGTGTTCAAGAATCAACATATTGAACTAGGAGAATCAATAACACTATCTGAATTCTGAGTTCCTATGGATGCCAATCATTCTGAACTTCAAAGGATAAAGTGAGATGCCAAAACTATTCAGGATTGCAGTTGTAAATCCCACTATAAGAAGAGACATGAGCTTAATCGAACTCTCATTCTCATGCAAATTCACATCCTAAGCTTATATTAGTTCTGGTTGCTTGAGGACAAGCAACAGTTCAAGTTTGGTGTTTTGATGCGTGAGCATCTTTCCTATCTTTTTCTAGTAAATTTGTATCTAAATTGTTGAGTTTAATAAAGAATTAATTATCTTTTAGCCAATATGGATGCTACTTTGAATCTTGTGCAATTCTATTTATTTTAGGTAGCATTCAGCTGGATTTGATGGAGTTTCTGCAAAAGAAGAGATGAAGGCGAATGATGCTGTCAACCCTGACCTCTCTGCACTCAAACCTAAATTACTCAAGTTACAGAGGTCCAATGGACGTGATTCTAGTGGCGTTGGAAAGCTAACTTCCAGAGTTTTCCAACAATATATAATAGTCCATACTTCTTTTCCGAACTCGCTGCCAAGGCTGCGCCTAACTTGAGATTTCTCAAGTTAGGCGCAAGACACAACAACGATACGCGAGATTGGTCCTGCCCACTTCAAGTTAGGCGCATTAAAGCCCAAGTTAGGTGCACTAAAGCCCAAGTTAGGCGCAGTTTCACTCAACTAAACTCCAATTCATGCTGCCAAGTTAGGCGTGGATCCTAAGGAAGCTAAGTGGTCCCCATCCATCAATTGAAGATTTGCTGATTGCTATAATTAATTCTAATTTAAATTCAAATTTTAAAAAAGAAAAAGATATTATTTTAGTTTTAAAGATAGATTTTAAATTAATTAGAATTAGATATAAATATGGGGATACCACCTCAACATTATTCGATCCCAGACTACCAAAATACATTTTATTAGAATCCTTATTTTCTACTCTTAACCATGAGCAACTAATCCTCCATTGTTAAGGTTAGGAGCTCTGTCTATTTGTATGGATTGATTTTATTACTTTATCTATTTTAATTCATGTATGGATTTATAATTTAAGAATTGTTTTCACTCTTTATCTTATGAATTTGGGTGGAACGGAAGTATGACCCTCTTTCTATTTGAGTTCTTGTATAACTTGGAAAAGCTCTTTACTTGAACAACAGCTTGAAAACATATTCTCCTAAATTTTAATTATCTGGATTTAATGAGATATGTGACATATAATCCTTTTATTTTTGGGTAATTAGAGTTTTGTGGCAAATAAACTGGAATTTGATCATGTAGCTTCTAATTGGAATTAATTGACCAAGGAGTTGGCAGTTAATGAATTTTAGAGGAGACTAGAAAGGTCTAAGGAATTAGGGTCTAGTCACATATAGTTTGCCATAAATTAAATCCTACAAAATTAAAATAGTTAGTAAGAAAAATAAATTCGGAAAAATAAATAACTCTAAAGTCTTAACTGCTTTCTCAATATTTTATTCCCAACTTATTTATCTGCCTATCTTTAATATTCTAAATTTACTGTTAATGCTTTTAAACTTCCAAACACTATTTTCTGTTTGTCTAACTAAGCCTATCAAACACTATTGTTGCTTAATCCATCAATCCTCGTGGGATCGACCCTTACTCACGTAAGGTATTACTTGGTACGACCTGGTGCACTTGCCGGTTAGTTTGTGGGTTATAAATACCGCACCAATTAGTATAATAGATATACAGTTACTCTCTAAAAATCTTATAGCAAAAGATAATAAAATGTATGTTTACTCATATAATGGTCCTGAGACCGCTGATAAGCAAATCTCTCTTTGTTCTCCTTCAGCGTGTGGGTGTACTTGAACGTCTCCGCCAATATCGCCTCGCGATCCAATGAGTTTGACTACGAAATACAAAATTATTAGGATGCTTAGTAATGGTATGAAAAAGAATATGATTAAGTTATTAATAAAATTAAAGTCACTACATACGAACTTGGCCTTAGTATTCATGAAAGTTGCTGAGCTACCGATATAGTTGGACGACCTGGCCAATGTTATGTTTAGCTCTATTGGTGAGACGCTGATGCCTGAATCCCTCACCGATTTTCTAATGAACTAACATAGCCTTCTTTATTTTTGGTCGGAGCCAGGTCATCAGGTGGTTCTGCCTCTAACGAACATCATCCAGCATCTGCTGGAGCCGCTGACCCATTCTATGGGCGAATATCTTCCGGATGGTCAGATCTTGCTCAGCGTCCCATATAAAGTGAAGCTGCAACAAAGAAACTTCAAAATTAGTTAAGCAAGATAGAGGATATAAACTAGATAAAAAGGTTTGAAACTGAAAAAAAGAAAAAGTGATTACCGCCCATTTCTCAAACCATCGCTATTTGGTCTCAACGGGGAGCTTCTTGTAGTTGGGCCAAGGATGGTCGTACATCAGTTTGATGACATTGGTCATCTCCTGAGTACACGCGTTATTGTTCGGCGCAAACCTAACAACAACGTATAAACAAAATAATATGACAATTCTAGAATTAGGCAACTAACTAAACCTACATCCACTAAACAGGAATCAATTTTCATGAACTTTCAATAATAACCATAATCAGTAAATGGAAAACAATAACCAGGCAACCAACTAAACCTAAATACACTAACACGCACCAATTTTCATGAACTTTCAAAAATAACCATAATCAGTAAATAGGAAACAATAACTAAGTAACCAAATAAACCTAAATCTACCGAGCAGGAATCAATTTTCAGGAACTTTCAACAATAACCATAAACAGGAAATACATGAAACTAAAAGTGATACTTACCCCGTGCCCCCATCAGGCCAAATTCTCATGTGTACGATGGGAGGTGGTGGAGCAGCATTAGCTACCTCACTTCCGTGGCTGGACTCCGGAGCCATGGCATCCGTCGCTGGAGGCGGCGTCACCGTGGATGCATGCTGCTGAGCGGTAGAAGGCGACGGTGTTGCCGTAGACGGAGGCACGTAGTTGGGGTTATGAAGCATGATGAACAGATGGTCTGCTAAATCCGTAACCTGTGGCGTCACCGGGGTGGTCGGAGTGGAGGGAGAGGATTCAGAAGTTCCGACCACGGCTACAACCACGACCATCAACTTGATTTGCAGCACCTCTACCTGTCGTCATGTCTGCAAATAACGTACTAATTAACAGAAATTCAACACAACAAATCAACAATAAATTATAACAATACCTAGGTAATTCCTATAACTAATACCACAATATTAAGTTCAACATTTGATGATCTGAATAGAACCTATCTTAGAATACAACCAAATCAACCATAATGTGCATTATTGGATCTAAATCAGATATTAAGTGTGAAAAATACTTCAATCAAGCAGAGGGAAAGAAAGAGAAGGAGGGGTCGGTGGTGGGCGACACTGGAAGGGGAGAGAGAGAGAGAGAGAGAGAGAGAGAGAGAAGAAGAAGAAGAAGAAGAAGAAGAAGAAGAAGAAGAAGAAGAAGAAGAAGAAGAAGAAGGAAGGGTCGGCGGTGGGTTGACAGCAACGGAGAAGGGGTGCCGACATTGGTGATCTCAACCGTGGTGGCAGATGGTGGGGATGACGACACTGGAAGGAGAGAGATTGAGAGAGAGGGGGATGGTGGTAATGGTTTCGAATGAGGGGGAAGAGGGTTCGTGATTTGAATTTACGCCTTTTTACTGTCGAAAAATTCCGATAGTAACCCATTGCGGGACACTAAAACGCAGCATTTCACTAGTTGAAGTTATCGGATTTTTCGACAGTAAACCCGACGGTAAAATACGCGCCAATTTAATTTATTTTTCTCCAAATATCACCGTCGGATTTACCGTCGAAAAGCAAAATTCGCTGGTAATTAGTTAACCTTACGAATTTGACATCGATAGTACCGATAAATCCAACAGTATTCAACATTTTTCTTATATTATCGGTTCAAATTTAAACGGATAATCGGGTTATTTAAACCCGTAAACACCCTTAGTAATAAAGTAATACTTAAATCACCCTTAAATTTATAATTTTTATTATATGCGAGTCAAATTGGTAAAAATGCATGAGAAAGAGTTGAATCGTGCTTTAATTCTTTTTTAAAATCTGATATAGGAACTTAGAAGGTTTCCAAGTTCTAAGACTTATATGCAGTGGAATACATTAGCATGTAAGTTCGAAAGCTTTGTTTAACTTTTTTTAAAATAGATTGTGAGATATACCTAGATTTAATAAACACCTTGTGAGATCTCAACAGATTTTAGATCGCTTTTGAAACATTTACCGAGGTATCTTATACAAAGCTAAAACGTGAGAAACGGACTTCCGAACATAATATAAATAGTAAAATCTTAAATCAAAGAGATAAAGGACCTCCTAAAATGCTTATGTTTAGTCTTCAAGCAAATCTAAGAATTCTACTATTAGAATAAGTGTATAAATGATATTTTTTCTTCTAGTCTTCTTAGGTTAAATTTTGACTTAGATTGGACCAACCTAACTTAAGAATCTTATATATTTTTTTGACCTTTTTAGGAAAGATTCAAGTTAAATACTCTATCGATATTATTTTTGCAAACCTTCTCATGTTTATGACGTGACTCACATTAATTTTTTATTTACCTACGAATCTTAGATATTCTTTTCTTATGTCTTTTTTGAATTAAGTAGTGACTCAAATTAGATACCATATCAATCTAAAAATTTTAGATATTCTACATATTTTTTTAAGCAAAATTTAAATTAGATATCCCACCAATTTAAAACTTTAATTATTATTTCTTTATACTATATCTGAATTAGAGATCACTATTAGATCAGTTTACAGAAATGGTATGTGAAGTACAATACTCACATTTTTTACACAAAGCATTGAGAAGTTCAGAAGCTTACCAACTCTTTTTCAAAATCTATTTTGGTTCTTAGTTCAATAATATTATCTAATAAACACAAACTATTATCAAATTTATAAGTATAATTTAGACTAAAATATGAAAGATAAATTGTCTAAATTACAATCTCGAGATCTCTTCTAAAAAATAAGAGTTACATAATAATATGAAAAGCAAGAAGAAATCTTAGAAAAACTTTTACTACACTTCATTTCAACTTTCTATGTTCTTCATTTAAAAAAGGTTTAGCTTGTTGGACATACTCATTATAAATCATTTGTCAAAATACATATTTCACTTAGCACATTTCTAAGGTGGCACTTTCACGTCTTTAGACCATCTCCAGTAGAGAACTCATCTCAGTCCCTATTTATGATCCACCTGTCATAAAAAGTAACTCCACATTAGTTTTTGCGTCATAAACAGTAAATAGGAACTCAAAGCATCTCTCTCTTCTCTATTAGAAGGAACTAACTTTAGTCCCTATTGTGGTCCCACTTAATTAATTAATTAAAATACTTAAAATTAATGTAATTGATTTTTTTAATAATATTATTTAAATTTATAAATTTAAAAATAATTCACTATTAAAAGATATTAATATTAAATAAATTCATATATAATAATAATACACAATATTAATCTAATTAATTATTATTTAAATTATTAATATAAATAATTAATTAAATAAAGATATAATTATTTAATTATTTTAGATTTTATATAATTATTTATTTTTATAATAACTTGCTTATTATTGGTTAATTTAAATCCCTCGTTAGGAGGGACTTCCTCACCTTGAAATCCGTACAAAAACTCGTTTATTCTCCTCTCCAATGGCCCCATCTCTTTTTTGTCACAAGCAGAAGTAGGGCCTCAACATACTGGCCATTGGAGTTACTCTTAGCTCTTTTTTAGTTAGGTGAACTATCTTAAATTTATGCTGCTAAAGTTATTTTATTTTTAATTTTTTAGATTTATATTTTACCTAATTTACTTAAGAAAAAATTTCTTTAATACATTAT
>NC_029790.2:115811414-115818876 GCF_000816755.2 Arachis ipaensis | reverse complement strand
CAAAAAAGAAAAAAAAAAAACAAGTAAATGATAACTTATTAATTGTATTAATTATTCTCTATTTGGTAATGGTGGCATGTAGATTTTAACTTTATATGTCGAATATTTTTAATTAGTTTTTTTTTCATTCTATTTTATATATTTTTCCATCATTCCCATATACTAAACTCATTTTTTCCCTTACATTTTATTTTAGCAAGAACTTGAGAATCGACTCTTAAAAAGACTTCCGAGCAACATTTCATTGGAAAAAAAGACAAATTGATTTTTTACTTTTTGATCTGCAGATATTTAAATTTTCGAGAATTTGAAAATACATTTAAGTTTCTGATATTTTTAAAACGTAGACATATTGATCCCTTATGTTCACTTAGGTGTATCAGACTTAATTAACAGAAAAATTAAACATGATTCCCGTTGTACCGACATGGTTGATATAAATCACACGTGAGAATTTTTAAAATTGGACAAATTAGACTTAGGGATCGATATGTCTAGATTTTGAAAAATTCAAAAACTTAAATATATTTTTAAATTTTCAAGAATTTAAATTGTTTCTAAATAGAAAAGTCAAGAATTAATTTGTCCTTTTCTCTATTTGGACGCTTATAACTTATATCTAATGTATGTGAGAGATTCATAATGATGTTGGCAACCCTTTTCTTCCTTCACTAGTGTGTACTTAATTCCTTAAATATGCAAAAAGTACACATTATTTTTGCTTGCTACAGTACCTTTTGCATATATGAAAATATGTCTTATACTTGCATCAGAAAAATAAGACAAAGAGTAATTACACAAATCAGTTTCTAAGATTCTAAAATTGAATATTTTAGTATCCAAAAAAAATTAATACACAGATTAATCTTTAAGATTTTATTCTGGCAGACAAATCAGTCTTTAATTCATTTTTCGGCAAAGTAATTACCCAAATTAGTCCCTAAAAATTTTAAAAGCGGACATTTTAGTTCTAAAAAAAAATTAATATACAGATCAATTCCTAACATTTTTCTTCGTCAGACATAACAGTCCCTTGTCTATTTTTTGGTATGATTCAGTAAATTCTTCAAGTATTTATTAGAAAAAGAATATTAGTAGATATTATAATCAAATTAACTTTTAAGGTTAAGTTAAACCTATTTGATTTTTAATATGGTATTTTTTTCAAAAAAAGTATTATTAAACCATCCTCATCACTACACACACAATTTCAAATTCAACAATAAACAATATTATTGTGTAATTAGTAATAATTATTTTATTTTATTTTATTTTTGGACGGAGGACTATTATGTCTAATAGAGAGAAATGCTGGAGATTGATTTATACATTAGTTTTTCTTGAGGACTAAAATGTCTGTTTTTAAAATCTTTAGGGACTGATCTGGGTACTTACTTTGCCGAAAAATAAACTGAGGACTGATTTGTCTGCCGGAGTAAAATTTTGAGATTGATCTGTGTATTAATTTTTCTTAAAGATTAAAATGTCCAATTCTAAAATTCTTGGAGACTGATTTGGATAATTACTCTAAGAAAAATCTTCTTTTTCAAAAAGTCTAACTTGATTAATAAGCGCACATTTTGTAACAAAAAAAGTAGTTGTGATTTGAGTATTTTTCTGAGGTCTTGTATATACTGACGTATTCATTGCTTTTAAGGTGTTAAAATCAAATTTTTTTCATCGTTTGAGAACAGGAAGAATGGTAATTCAAAAATACATTATGAGATGCTTTCACAATAAATGCGTCCTTCTTAGGTCTTAGACAGTTATAATTTGCAATAAATAACATCATTTATTTTTCAAATACTTTAGAAATTAAATACACGGTTAGATATACATTAATGGAATCTTTAAATTTTGTTTATTTTTATTAATTATCAAATTTAATCTGATACATAGAGGTAACAATTTTCTCATTTCAAACCTTGAGGAGAATGCTATTCTTTAAAAAAAATATGTTAGAATAGATAAGAAAGAGTAATAGAAAAAAAATTTGTGTGTATTCAAGTTGTCTAGAATGGTAATATTCTCTCTTACAATTCAGATGATCAAGCAGTTCCAGAAGTGGGTTGGTATTGGTGTGGGTCTTCTGCCAAAGTCTATGACTCACGCAATGGTTACTTGTGGTTGTGTAAGCAGCTATTTGGTTAGGAGGAGCGGGAGAATTGGCTTTGGCTTTGGCGTCAGCTTGTTCCGGAAAAACATAAATTTTTGGCTTGGTTGTGTCTTAAGGAGACTCTTCCTACTGCAAGTTTTCGCTTTAGAAGAGGGATGTCGTCATCGGATAGGTGTCCAAGATGTCTTTCTAGCCAGGAATCGGTTTTACATTGTTTCGGGATTGTCCAAAAGCATAGCTTGTTTGGCATAGGTTGGATATTTCTTGTCATCCTTTGGATTTGAAGAACTGGTTCTTGTATCATAGCAGAGAGCATCCGTTCAAGTTCTTTTCGGGACTTTGGTGGATATGGTGAGCAAGGAATAATGACATCTTTAATCCTCATGAAACTTGGCCTTCGGAAAAAGTGATTTGCCTGGCATTAACTTCAGAAAAGGAGCTTAAGAATATTTTTGAATTGCAACGTATGTCCCTTTCCTCTACTCTAAATGGTTTTTGGAATCCCCCATCCATTGGTACTTTTAAGATTAATTGTGATGCTAGTTATTTTGGTTCGGGTGATAGTGTTGATTTTGCTTATGTTATTAGAGATTGTAATGGGAGTTGGCAAAAGGGGTGTTTGGGAATGATTGAGAGTAACAGTATTTTTCAAGGAGAATTGTTTGTCATTTGGAGAGGATATCTCTTAGCTTGGGATGTGGGTCAACGAGATGTTATTTGTGAGACGGATTGTGTGGAAGCATTTAATCTTGTTACTCAAGATGGTTTTGGGTTTATTGATCCTTTGGTGCTCAAAATAAGAGATATCATGCATTGGAATTGGCGTGTTGACTTTCGTTTGATTATGAGAGATGCAAACACGGTGGCAGATACTATGGCAAAGATGGCGATGAAGTTACAACTTTCGCATGTGGAGCTTCTTTCACCTTGGGAGGAGTTTAAGAGTAGTCTTAAACGAGATTGTCCCTCTATTTAAGCAGTTCCTTGTTTTGTTTGTTTTATTTTTCTTTGTTTAGTTTATTTCAGTCACAAAAAAAAAGTTGTCTAGAATGATATAATATAGAAAGTTATTTATATGTGCTAAATAAATATTATATAATAAATATACAGACATACTAAATAATTCTAATGAAAATTAATTGATCCTAATATATCCTAACATCTCCCCTCAAACTCAAGTGGCAACTTGAATTTGAAACTTATTTAAAACAACGAAATAAAGAAGAAAAAAAAACAGCATAAACTGATAGAACGTGTGCAGACGGAGCTATCGAAAAGAAGTGCAGATGAAACTGTCGGAAGAAAGTGAAGGCGAAACTATCGGAAGAAAGCGCAGATGTAACTGTCACAAGGAAAGTATAGACAAAGCTGTTGCAAGGAAGTGCAGATGAAACTGTCGCAACAAAAGTACAAATAAAGCTACCACAAAGAAAGAGAAGACAAAACTATCGAAAAGATGACGAACTGTTCAAAAAGGTGGCAAACTATGAAGAGATGGTAAAATGTCGGAGCATGATGAACTACCGAAAGGTGACGAAAAATATATGGTTTCTCCATGAGAATAGGTAAGCAGCAGATATAGCTGACAATCGATAAGGTAGGGTAGGGTTTGGACCCTACGCGCAGGTTGAAAATTTCACTAAAACACTACCATACCTTACCTACAGGTTGAGAATCTCTCAACCTTAATCCTACCCACACCCTAAAATTCTAAATCCTACCCTACCTGCAGAAATATCAAATTTTTTTAAAACAAATATAAAATTTAATCATTTCAAATTTCATACATATTAGTAAAATAAAATATAAAAAATAAATTCAAATTAAAATTAAAAACAATAAAATCTTAAAAAAATTCAACATAAAATTATAAACATACATATTATTATATTAATAAAAAATAAAAAACTAAGTTCAAATTAAAATTAAAAATAATAAAATCTTAAAAAAATTCAACATAAAATTACAAATAACATAATTATCAAGTTCTTAATAAAATTAAAATAACATAAACAAAGATAAATGTCTTCAGACATTTTTTCTAATTCCAAATTTTTGCAACATTACCCTTCCATCAATTCAAAAAATGCATCATCATCTTCATTTACAGTTTAGTTTTCCACCTAAAAATCAAATACAATAATTTTATTATATATAATTTTAACACAATTATAATTTCTAAACAAATTAAAAAATTAAAAACATAAATAACCTCTTTTATGATATGCTACCTACAACCAATTTTAATTGTACATAAGAGCTTCTACCATATTTTCATGAAGACTACCATGATAAATAGCAATTATACGACTATTTGTGTTAAAAGAAGACTTAGAAGCAACAGTAGACATGAAAATGGCAAATATGTCTCTTGCAATTTTTTGAAAAGTTGAAAACCTAACTCCATTTATCTTCCACCAAACTAATATATCAAAATCACGAGTTAGAGAATGAACATCTTTCTCTACATAGTGATCAAACTCCGTCTTCACAAATGAACATTTTTCTTCTTCTTTTGTCTAATATACAATTGATAACCAAGATCATCATCTTCATCTGTATTAACCATAAGCTCTTGTGTAAATTCCATTGACATATTGCTTAAATTAGATTTATTCTTTTGATATTCATGAAGTATGTAACATCCCTTTTTGAATATTTTAAAGATACCAAAAAAATTATATCACATAAACATAGAAGAAAATATACTAGGTAATGCAAGAGTTGATAAAATAACTTAACACAAGATAAATTTTAAAATCCAAAATCATATAGGCACAATATTCATTCAGAACTTTTAACAAAGCATGATCATTTCCTCTCGTCGTCTCAAAATTAAACTCCTTATAACTTTGCATACTGACTAGATTCACTTTCCGCACGCACAAATCGCATCCCTAAGAACTAGCGCATATAAGGAATACGAAACATGAGAAAAGAAAGATAAACGGTACGAAAGATTTATGCAAGAAATTAGAAGAATACTCAAGTTTGCAATTGCACTAGATGGTATTTCGCAACAAGGATTTGAAGGAATACGTGAGATAGTCAACAAACAAGGAACAAGGAAAGCAATGAAATGGAGCATAAAGGGAGTTAATTCAAAGCTTAGGAAAAAATTTTGAATCGAACAGTTTCAATATGAACATCATTAGGGAAAATAGTACAATAATTTTGAACAACTTCAATTTAAAATAGATGGAATTAGTTTATCTTTTTCAAAAGAATATATATAAATCTAACATTTTCCAAAAGAACTAAACTAAGTATAAATAATACGTTATACCGATTTAATTTCAAATCAAAACAAATCATGAGTGGTTTGTAAATTAAAGCTTCTTTGGTGTTAAGGGCAAAATATTTTCTTTAAAAATCTTGGAGGATACAGGTACATAATTAGGTATGGATAATCATAAAATTAGAATAAAGTTGGAAGAAAATTAGGTTCTATTCAAAGAATAAATTCTGAAATAAAATTTTCTATAAATCAATAAAAGATAAGTGGTATATCACAAATAAACAAAATTAAACTATATAAAAAAATTTCAGAGTTTATGTAAAAAAGTCTAGGCTGAATTAAAAACACTCCCGTCAAAATTTAAGTAAGGGTTGTGGATACAGCCAAGTAAGAAAAGATTTGAATTCAAATTTTTCTCAAAGAAAATCTTAAACAAGTACTCAAGAAGGAAATATAAGCAATGAAATGGAATATAAAGGGAGTTAATCAAAGCTTAGGAAAAAATTATGAATTGAACAGTTTCAATATGAACATTATTAGAAAAAATAGTGCAACAATTTAGAACAACTTCAATTTAAAATAGAGGGAAATAGTTTATCTTTTTCAAAAGAAAGTATTTAAATCCAACATTTTTCAAAAGTACTAAACTTAGTATAAATAATACGTTATACCGATTTATTTTAAATCAAAACAAATCATGCATAGTTTGTAAATTAAAGCTTGTTTGGTGTTAAGGGCAAAATATTTTCTTTAAAAATTTTGGGGAATACCTAAGTACATAATTAGGTAAGGATAGTCATAAAATTATAGTAAAGTTGGAAGAAAATCGGCTTCTATTCAAAGAATAAATTCTGGAATAAATTTTTCTATAAATCAATAAAAGATAAGTGGTATATCACAAATAAACAAGATTAAACTATATAAAGAAGTTTCAGAGTTTATATAAAAAAGTTTAGGCTAAATTAAAAATAATCCCATCAAAATTTAAGCAAGGGTTGTGGACATAGTCAAGTAAGTAAAGATTTGAATTGAATTTTTTTTTCTCGAAGAAAATCTGAAACAAGTACCCAAGAAGGAAATTACAAGAAATGATATGTTGCACTAAAATAAATCCGAGTTCAGAATAAGGAAGATAGAGTTTGAAAAGTAAGGATAAATATTTCAAAAGATTCAAACAACAACCAAATACAGAGTCAAGCAAGGACATGCACGAATGATAATGCAAGGTTGGCAAGAAAGAGATCAAAAACTAGAAATTCCAATACAATTGATAAAGAAAGAAATAACAACAAGCACGAATAAAGATTATACGTCAAAACGGAACTAATCTCTAGAACTTAGTTTCTAACGTTCCCAAAACCTCGTGATTCGCATTACCTATCACTTCTATTTCGTCTATGATAACCCATTAGTGTTCCATATACATAAATCATTAGTATTAAGTTGGCCAAACTTGATACCATGAGTTATGCAATGGTAAATGACGAATTGGATTTTTGACGGTTTAGAATTTCACAAATGAATTCTCGTTGTAAAGTATAGTTTCTAAACCAAGCAATAATCCTTTCATACAAAAAGTTGTTTGTCACTAGTACAAACCCCTAAAATTTATAAACCGAAGTATTGGACCTCGGGTCGTTCTCCCTAGGAATTACAATGAAGTGTCTTGTTATTAGTTATGGATTGTATTTTGGGGTTTTGGGATAAGGGACATGAAATGTAAATGACAATGAAAATAAACTAACAACTAAAAAGCACTTGGCAAGGTTGTGAGAATTAGAAGTCCTATCCTAGTTATCCTCCTCGATTGTGACCACAATTGTCCATTGCTACCACTTAGTTAACCTCTAAACTAATTGGTAACTAACACACGTTTCCCTCTTCACTCCTTGGGTTAAATAGCATCAGAAATGAGTTGGATTGGGCCCACAAGGCTTTAGAATTCGTTGGCCACGTTTTGCTTTAAGTGAACTAGGTGGCAGCAACGGCGCGTGCGCGTACTTTGCGCGTGCGCGCCACTATACGTGGTTCAACCATAGCAAATCTTATATCGTTTTGAAGCCCCGGATGTTAGCTTTCCAACCCAACTGGAACCGCATCATTTGGAC
>NC_029790.2:115797216-115811366 GCF_000816755.2 Arachis ipaensis | reverse complement strand
AACTACCCATTTTCTCACTTTTTCACATACTCATGCATTTTCTTTTCATTTTACAAACTCATATGCATTGATCTTATTGAGCTTCACTTTGGGGCATTTTGTCCCCTTATTATTTCTTTCTTTTTCTTTTTCTTTCTTTTTCCATTTTTTTCTATACTTTTCATATATTTTTTTTTTCATTTTTTTTATATACAAGAACCTCAATGCATAAGGTTTTACATTTGATCAATACATGAGTATGTACCCAATTCCCAATATTTCCAATAATATTACAAAACTACCCTTTTATTCACCCAATGTCCCAAGGTTCCCACACTTGAATGATACTCACACACACTAGCCTAAGCTAATCAAAGATCCAAATAAGGACATTTATTGTTTTTCGCTTTACGGCTTGTAATGTGCTAAATTAAGAACAAGTGGGTTAATCGTAGGCTCAAATTTGGCTAACAATGGAAGGTAAAAGGTAGGCTATTTGGGTAAGTGAGCTAAATGAAATGATGACCTCAATCATATAAATGCATGAATACACAAAATAATGGACACAAAGAATCAAACAAATCAAAGATTACAATCATAGAAAAAGATTAATGCACACAAGAAGGAAAAATAAGTGGTTATAAGATGTAACCACATCATTAGGCTCAAGTC
The DNA here is from genome assembly GCF_000816755.2 of Arachis ipaensis. NCBI lineage: Eukaryota > Viridiplantae > Streptophyta > Magnoliopsida > Fabales > Fabaceae > Arachis > Arachis ipaensis. Next base: position 115,810,715 of record NC_029790.2, on the reverse strand, counting down.
TCACTTGCTTGTGTTCTTAGCTCATAAATCATGTTCCACAATATATATAATTCAAGCAAGTTCTATGAAAGGTTTTCACTCAAATCAATTGGTGCCCTATAGATAGAAATCCTTGGAAAAATTTCATTATTTTGACTAAGCTTATTGTGTATATATATGCAAAAATAAGAAAATGCAACAAAAATCCAAAAAACCTAAAATGAAATGCAAAAGTATTGGAGTTAGAAATTTGTCACCCAAGATTGCCGATCGGTCGGACGACCTCCCCACACTTAAAAGTTTGCACCGTCCTCGGTGCACTCAAAGATGAGCAAGGGGGTACGGCGACTCTCCGGATTGCTATGTGTTCTTTCTTCCGCCTCCATGGTTGCTTGTGGTGCATTTGTTATGAAAAAAAAAAATATAACACCATAAGATGAGAAGATATAAAAGCAAGGAAGCATACATTGTTGGAATGAGGTAAATCACTAGAATGAGGTGAGTGAATTAGTGTGACATTAAGAAATATTAGGTGTGTGAATTCTAAATTGCGCGATTTAGAATACACATTAGCAGAAAAGCTATGTCACAAAAGAAGCATGCACTTCACTTATCCTAGTGTGCTTGAGATGCTTTAAGTAAGCTTGTAAGGTAAGACAAGCATTAGAGAAGCATGAAAGCATTCAAGTCAAACATATGGATGGATATAATCATGAAATACAATGCATTAAGGTAAATGCTCAACATTATCCATAAAGAGATTGCCTAATCGAGGGAAAGGGATCCGAATCACATGGTGGCTAGCTACAACATGCAATTCAAAAGAGTTATAAGCTCGAAGACAATTCTCATCACTTGGTATTTTTCAAAAGGTAAGCATGAAGAACTCAAAACCAAGTAACAAAATATAACCTCAATCATAGAATCCAACAAAGATTATCTAAAAACATTCATGCTAAAATAGCATTTAGTCATAAGGGATATAGCAATGTATAGTAAACAAAGTCAATACTCCAACACTTATGATGAAAAGAGAGAAAATAAAGTGAAAACTAAACTAAAACTAACTAATCAACTAACTAACTAACTAATTTGTTGACTAAAATAAATGGTTGTCAATGGTGTGTGGAAGTGTTGGATGAGGGGTAGGAGAAAGGAGGAAGAAAGGAGAAGGAAAGAATTGGAAAGAGGAGAAGAAAAGAAAAGTGGATGGGAGAAAGAAATCCGCGCGTACGCACGCATGGCGCGCGCGCGTCGTTGGCTTATTTTGAGAGTGGCGCGTACGCGTCATGTGCGCGTGTGCGCAAGTGGGGTTTGTGCCAGAGGCACAACGTTGGCGCGGCGCAGGCACAACTCTCTGGAAAATGTATGGAGGTTGGAACTTCTCAATCCGCGCGTATGCACGCATGGCGCGTGCGCGTGGATGGTCGAAAATGCTGGAAGTGCGCGTACGCGCCATGTACGCGTACGCGTGGATGGTGCTCTGTTTTTCAAAAATTTTTTTTTCTATGTTTTTGCACCAATCCAAGCAATTCCAAACCTCCAAGCAGCTACCAAAACACCATAAAACCTTATTTAACATACTTAAACTACCAAACATACTCAACTAACTAAACAAAACATGAAATTAAGCTAATTCTACCAATATATACAAAAGAAAAAATGAAAGGATTTTACCATGGTGGGGTTTATATCTTATGTTTGATGCATCAACCATAATGAGCCTTGATTTGCAACGCCAACCACAAAACCTTTTTCGTTTACGCTTCATCCCACAAAGCTCCCTAAGTTGGCCATCCGTTTCAAGCAAACCATATTCAAGTGGAATAATAAAGCTAATAGAAATAAATTTCACCCACTCAAATGAAGGAGTAGATGGCAACCTAGGCAAAGACAACTCCAAGAGTTTTGATAAAGCGTATTCAATTCCCATCCTCCTTTTTCTAAGGATTTCCACCTCTTCACAAGACTTCTCAATTATCATCCTTTGTTCAATAATTTTATATAAACCTTTTCTCCTACTCAAGTCATAAACGGGAGGGTAAGAAAAATTTACCTCCTCAACGCTTTCAAATCCAACCGGAGAAGGTTCTTCATACTTAAAGGATTCTTCACCACTAAGACTTGATGCTTGATCTTCATCACCAAGGGAACTCAATTCTTTCTCTATCCCATCCAAGTCTTCATATGGGATATGCCTTGGAAGGTGTGCACTTTCCTCCCTAGCATCAATTTCAATCATCTTGGAGGGGTTTTCTTCAACTCTATGTTCCCATGGAAGCTCCGCATCTCCTAAGTCTTCTACCACTTCTTCCTTGTCTTCAACAATTAAAGCTTCCTCCAATTGTTCCAATACAAAGCAACTTCCCTCATTCTCCACCAATCTCTCTTTTATGTTATGCTCTTCATTTGATTCCCCACATGTAGCCATGGGAGTTCCTTGAGAGTTCAAGCATTGGGATGCTAACCGGTTTACTACCTCATCCAAGGCGGCCGTGAATTGTTGCACATCCCTTTTCATTTCCTCTTGTCCTTGAACAAGAACATCAAGGATGTCATCCATTGGAGGTTGGGGTGGATATGGATTTTTGACGGTTTAGAATTTCACAAATGAATTCTCGTTGTAAAGTATAGTTTCTAAACCAAGCAATAATCCTTTCATACAAAAAGTTGTTTGTCACTAGTACAAACCCCTAAAATTTATAAACCGAAGTATTGGACCTCGGGTCGTTCTCCCTAAGAATTACAATGAAGTGTCTTGTTATTAGTTATGGATTGTATTTTGGGGTTTTGGGATAAGGGACATGAAATGTAAATGACAATGGAAATAAACTAACTACTATAAAAGCTCTTGGCAAGATATGAAAACTAGAAGTCTTATCCTAGTTATCCTTCTCAATTGTGATGAGAATTGTTCATTGCTACCACTTAGTTGACCCTTACTAAAGAAAGGAAAGTCAAGTGGATGAATTGACTTGAGCCACAAGTCCTAGCCAACTCCCAAGGAAAGACTAGCTTTAGTGCACTCCAAACCAATTAGCAATCTCTCCAATTATCAATCAACAAAGGAATTAGATAACTCAAGTGTCACTAATTACTCTACCTAGGCCAAGAGGAACAAAATCTACACTAAAACTAAAAGAGACATTTCAACAAACACATAAAGTGTAAGAGGAGTAGACATTACTTTCCAACCCAACTGGAACCGCATCATTTGGACCTCTGTAGCTCAAGTTATGGCCGATTAAGTGCAAAGAGGTCGGCTTGACAGCTTTCCGGTTCCTCCATTTCTTCATGAGTTCTCCAACTTTTCATGCTTTCTTTCTTCATTTCCTTGATCCAATCTTTGCCTCCTAAACCTTAAATCACTTAACAAACATATCAAGGCATCTAATAGAATCAAGGTGAATTAAATTTAGCTATTTTGAGTCCTAAAAAGCATGTTTTCACATTCAAGCACAATTAAAGGAGAATATACAAAACCATGCTATTTCTTGAATAAATATGGGTAAAAGGTGATAAAATCCCCAAAAATCAATACAAAACAAACCGTCAAATTGGGGTTTGTCAGTAAACTAATAATGTTAATCATCAGACAGTCATGCATATAAAACACAAACTCTTGTCACTAAGACAAGTCTTAAGGCATGACAGACACTCAGAGTATGTAATGAAGCATAGTCAGTCCACTCCCAAGACTCTACAGGAAGGACTGCTCTGATACCATATTGTAACGTCCCGTCCAGCAAAATACTTTGCTTAAGTCGGGATATTTCTACTAGAAGAAACATTACGTAACCTTTTCTAGTATTAACTACCTAATTATCGAGCCTTTGTATCGAGTCCGCATTTCAGCTTTAAGAAAATGCCAGAAAATTTTGTTTTTATTCATTAAAGTCATTATTCAAATATTTACAAGTAATAATAATCACATAAATATTATTATTTATGTGATTATTTATAAATAATATTTATGTGATTATTATTACTTGTAAATATTTGAATAATGACTTTAATGAATAAAAACAAAATTTTTTGGCATTTTCTTAAAGCTGAAACGCGGACTCGATACAAATGCTCGATAATTAGGTAGTTAATATTAGAAAAGGTTACGTAATGTTCCTTCTAGTAGAAATACCCTTACTTAAGTAAGGTATTTTGCTGGACGGGACGTTACAAAGTAGCTCATAGCATGCCTGCTTGATTCTCTCAATTTTCTTTGTGAATTCATTAGGATCTTCACATAACCTAGCAAACTTATATTCAAGTCCATCAATCTTATACTACCTATGATCTAAAATTACAGCAACACTCATAATACAATGAATTTCTTTCCAATACTTATCAAACTTTCTCTTCATTATACATGCCATGCTACTGGGTTATATTTGGAGAAAGAGCCCATTTTTCCAATCTAACATGTATATCACATACTTTATTAAAGTAAATATTGGCAGTTGGAACTTAAGTTTTAGAAAACAACTGGGTCACATCATAAAAATTTTTTAATTTACCACAAAATTTTTTTGCAAGTTCGCATTCCTTATTACTTGGCACACTTTTATAATTGGAGTCTTTTTATTTTAGTCGAGCAAAGATATATCTGTACAACTATACAGTTTCTAATATCACATAAGTAAAATTTCATCTAGCCATACAATTCAGAGATAATTTTTTTGTAAAAGAAACACCTGACTTACTACACCAACTCACAAAGATTTCATGTCTTTTAGACTGCGTTTGTTTCTAAGAATAGGACAGGACAAGACATTGAGAACAGGACAGGACAAGACACTGATGGACAGAGACACAAAATTTTGTGTTCTTGTATTCTATTTGATGATAAACTAGAACAAATTATGAAAATTTAATTTATTCTCATTTTTTCATTCAAAAAATTTGAGATGAAAAATATAACAATAAAAAATATAATTATGAAAAATTAACAAGAATAATGAAAGAAAAAATAAAAAATAAGTTGTGTCCCTTGTTAGTGTCTCCGTGTCCTTCCTGTCAGGATGGACACAAAATACACTAATTCAGTGTCTCGGACACATCGTCTCTGTCCATGTCTCCTCTGCCAAACACGATTTTGTGTCTCAGTGTCTCTGTCCCAGTGTCCTGTCTCTGTAAACAAACGCAGCCTTACTGGTTAAAGTCCAATACACCACACTACTATAAATTTTCTCTACACTTTCTTTAACTAAATTTAAACCATCCTTCACAAGTAGGTTTAAAATATGAGCCCAGCAACGCATATGCAATAACTTACCCCTAGCAACAAATAATTTGAATCTAGACGCTCCAACAACACATCAATCATAACATCATTCGTAGAACAATTATCCAATGTAATAATCGATAATTTTCTATCTAAGTTCCACTCAAACAAAATTTTCATCAATGCATTAGAGAGAACTTCACTTGAATGAGAAGCAGGAACATAAGTAAAGTTAAAAATTGTTAAAAAGTACATCAAGCATTAGAAAGCATATCATATATTAGAAGCAAAGTTTAAGGGGATTACCTCAATACTCGCATTTGCAAATTCTATGAACTATCAATGTAGTGTGCTGTAACAACCATATATCCTTTTTCCTGGTTGGAAGTTCACATGTCAGTTGTAATAGCTACTCGACTATCATTTGCATCCATCATCTTATTTATGTTAAGTTTCTCCACTTCGCACATTTCAAAGATATCCTTTTTAATTGTGTTTTGGCTTGGCATCTTAAACGTTGGTTGCATTGAAGCAAACATTTTCCTTATTACAACATGATCCACATATGACAAAGGATACTCATACATACAAATGGACTTGACAATTAATTTTCTTGTGTGAGATGCATCAAATAGAAAAGCATCTGAATTATTCTTTCCATGTCTTTGAAGACATTCGGCAATTGTTGATTGTCTTGAGTTTGCTAATTTTATTCTCTTACAATAATGGAGCACATGTTTCTTCAAATTTGTAATCTCATTCTTTGGATTGGCACCAATAACAGACTTACAATGGTTGCATTTTGCCTTCCACCCTTCTCCCTCTATATATCTACTAAAATATTGCCAATAAATACTTTTCAATGAAGATTTATTGCTATTTTCAACCGAGGCAGACTCATCCGAAATAAAATTAGTAGTTTCTTCAACAAGAGTTTCTTCTTGTTGTTCTTGAGCCACTACATCCATGTTGCTACTATCCATTCTAAATTTAATTGCCTACACAAGCAGTAAAATAAATAATGAACATTAAAAATTCAAGCATGCTGAAAAATCATTAAAATTTAGAACAAGCACAAAAATTACAAAATAAACCTAAATTTAGTTGCCTATACAATCAATCAGTAAAACAAATAATGAACATTAATTGAGATAAAATCAATAAATCTTAGAGAACATATTATAAAATAAACCGCCAAAAATACAGAATAAACAAGCATGCTGAAAAATTACTAAGGAGAGCACAGAGCAGCGACGTAGCACAACGTAGTGAGGAGAGGACGGCACGAAGCACAACATAGCAAGGAGAGGAGAACACGGAGGAGGAAGAAGAGTTGCGGTGATGGAGGAAGGAGGAAGGAGGAAGGACCGAAGGAGAGTTGGGACTTGCGGAGATGGAGGAATGGCTTATGGCCGAATGGGTTTGATTTGAGAAAAAATGGCACTTTTACTTAGGTATTAAGGTTTTTGAATGATCAATGATATATGATTTTTATTTTTGTTTTAATTTTATTTTATGTTAACTTTATAAATATAAAAATGCTCTAAATTACTAAATTAACTAACTAGTTTAGTGGTTGCTCACTTATTGTAAGTCATTATATGAAAAAAGTTGTGGGTTCAATTCTATTATATATGGGGTGCGGGTAAAATAGGGTAGGGTAGATCCTAAACCTGTACCCTATCCGATCATATCCGCAAGCATACCTGAACCGATCTCTACCTTACCCACAGTAGGTCGGGTAGCCTACCCTACCCGAATGAGTTAGGTCGGGTTGAATATCCACGAGTAGAGTATGTATTGCCAGCAGCGGTAGACGTAGAATAGATAAAAAAGATCAATAGAAAAAAAATTTGTATATATTCAGATTATCTGAAATGAAGAGAATCAAAATGATAAAAACATAATATTTCATAATAAATATTCAGATATACTAAATATTTCTAATGAAAATTAATTAATTTTAATATTTTCTAACAAAATATATTATAAAAAAAAATAAAAGAATGAAAAAGAACAACAAAAATCTTTTCCACAAAGCCGTGTTTCAAACATTGATTTTGTTATATGGTAAGGGAAAAAGATGGCACATAAACCTCAAGCATAAAATGGTAAGAAAAGCTGAAAAAGTGCTAGGTTGAAAATAATAAGTAATCAATTAAGGATTATTTTTCTTCTCTCTTTAAGTTATCATTTTTCTTCACATTATTCTCATTCCATTTGATACACTTGTTCCAAGTACGAAGCTTTTCGTGGAACTCGTTTGCAACTCGCCCATTTCCAATTAATTGCTATATTCCATTTATACAATTACAAATTCCCTTGTAATTAGATTATTCACAGAACTATTGTACTCCATTGTTCTGCCTTCATTCACCTCACAATATATCAAGGTACTACACTAACTAAAGTGTGCCTACCAACTATTTGGTTTCCTGTTCTAGTGCCTCATGTTTTTACCATAGATTTCATTTTATTCTTTATGTGAGATGAAATTTGTTATTATTCTTGTTCAGTTGGTCAATCTTTTTATACAACTTGTCCACCTTAGAATATAATAAACTGAAATTCTTTTGGATGGATAAGATATACGTCGATTGAAAAAAACACACAAAATATAAATACTTGCAAAAAATACTCTGACATTCTGACATTTAAATAAGTGTTTGATATTTTTTTACAAGAAGTTAAGATTAAATCAATAAAATATCTTATGCCATGAGACCTTTTATAATTGTTATAAAATTATAGCTGCTGGTCAATTTTAGAGGGGCCATTGAAATAAGAAATCTTGATCGAGTTATACCGTTACTTTTTTTAATTATTGTTCGAATTATAAGTAAGTTATAATCGAATTATAACGGACAGGTAAATTATCTTTACTGTAACACCACTTATATATACTTAAAAAACTTCAAACAAATTAGTAATATGGGAGTCATGATTTCGCTTTGAAGATCGATATTAGTAAAGCATATGATAGGATGGAATGGTCTTTTATATGGTCTATAATAAAAAAATTAGGCTTTTGTAATAAATGGGTGGACTGGATTAAAGAGTGTGTGACGACAGTTTTTTATTCTGTTTCTGTGGATGGTCAATTTCATGGTTCTTTTAAACCATGTAGAAGGATGCGGCAAGGCGACTCCCTCTCTCCTTACCTTTTTCTATTTTGTGCGGAGGAATTTTTCCATCTGCTCCACAGAGGAGAACAAAGGCAGAAATCTTCTGAATTGAGACTTAATCACCGATGTCCCAAAATCAATCACTTATTTTTTGCAGATGAATCAATACTGTTTAATAAGGCTATGGAAGAAGATTGTCGGGGACTAATTCAGATTTTACAAAGTTATGAGGAGATTAGTGGTCAGAAGGTCAACTTGGATAAATCATCAGTGTTCTTTAGCAGAAATACACCAGTGCATATGCGAGATTCTTTAGCTAACATACTCCAAGTTCCTCATATTGGCAATCAAGACAAATATTTAGGATTCTCGTCAGTCATCCAAAGGTCTAAAAGGCAACATTTAATTAAATAAAGGATAAGGTTACGCAAAAGCTTCAACACTGAAAAAAGGGCTTTACTTTCATCAAGTGGCAGGGAGGTGTTAATAAAAGTCGTTGCAACTATTGTACCTGTAACACCCTAATTAACCTAAGCTTTACCTCACGTCGTAAAGCAAAGGTTAACCAGAGATTACGACAGTTCTAAAGCTCGTACGTATAATATATAGAAAGAATAATATAATCTAGAAGCCCGATAAAAGATATATCTCAAATTTTGGATTTGAAAAGCGCAAAACGTACTAACGAAGCTACTAGCTTGAGGCACAAGAAACAGATAAGATATATCAAAAGATAAGTATATAATATCATAGGAAACTAGCCACGACTTGCGGAGTTTAAGCCGGCTAGCCATATACAAGTATTTAGAACCATATAGAAACCTGACAGTTTAAAAACAGCTTATACAAGTTTTTCTCTCATAAAACAAGCCTCTAGGCTAAAACAAAATACAAAAAGAGAGATGTATAAACAAGATAAAACAAAAGACTCCAAAAGAATCCAAGATCCTCCGCTTCTGTCACCATCCAAAGTAACTCACCGAGGTGGGTTGCGACCTGCATCTGAAAAACACAACAAAGATATGGTATGAGAACCGGAGGTTCTCAGTATGGTAACAGTGCCTAGTGATGTAGGATATAAGACCCCGGGACGCCAAAGGCAATCCTAAACTCCATATCCATCACAAGATTCAAACTTAAAGCATTCTACAACAATATAAGCATAATATAAACCTTATCATAATTAAACCGGGTAATCTATCTTAAGGGATTTCTATTCTAACCAAACACCGCTGTCCCACAGCCTTCACCAACCTATCCTCCATGCGATCCCATCGCCACCGCCTTCCGAACCTCATCAATCCTAGTAGAAAGCACAATTAATAACAATGCAAGTAATTCAAAAATAAAAGCATATAAGGCAAGTAGATCAAGTAAGCAAATAGGCATGTTATTCAATTAGGCATACAATTACAAGTCGGCAAAGCAAACAAGCAGATAGAAAATGCATATGATGAATGCCTGCCCTACTGGCTGTGATATCACATTGTCGGTTCAACTGCCAACCCGACACATCTCCATGGAGACGTCGCCCTTCGGATTTTCTCATATGGGAACCCCCGAGATATAGTGTCAGGATCACTGTCCAGGTACCGGCGCCTGCACGTTCTATTGATCCGAAGGGATGCGAGTGGGATACTCTTGCCACAGACCTCACATCTCAACGCTAGTGGGACGAACCACCGCCCTTACGCCGCCGCTGCTACCTCGACAGGCAGGATCCAACCGCCGTCCCTGCCGGGCGCATAGCGTCTCATAATCTTAATAAAAACAATATTTTAGTGGTTTTCAGAAAATATTTTCAATATACATGGATCTATCATCTCATTCAGAGTCTGCACTCATATCAACCACTGCCCATTCATAACTCAGTTTCCAAATATCAACAGTTCATCATTCCTCATCTCATATATCAATCATCCTTCACCTTACGTCAAACCATTCTCAGCACGCCAGAAACCTAGGCCTCCGTTTTCTAATTTGTCATAAAATCATGTACTAGAATCCCTAAGTTATATCACATGTTCTAATACTCAAAACTAGGCCCAAAAGTCTTAAATGGTGTTATAGAAGCTTACAACCTTGTTGGAAATGTAGAATAGTTGAAAAACAAGAAAAATTTAAGAAACATGACGTGTGCGGCCGCACAGGGGTGTGTGCGTGCGCACGCCCAGGAGATTTTTAAGATGGGTGCGTATGCACAGGAGTGTGCATACGCACAGGTGGCAAAACTTACAGAATCTATTCACTAGCACAACCTGTGCCAGCACCCCCAACAGACTGGCCTTCCCAACGTGTGCGTCCGCATAGGTTGAAATTTTTCCTTAGATATGTGCGCGCACAAGTTGTGCTAGCGCTGCAAATAGAATGCACTTCCCTACCTGTGCGTGCGCACAGGTCAAAATTTTTGTAGGGTGTGCGCCCGCACATATCAGAAATCATGAAATTCTGCAACTTTACAGAATTTCAGATTTTTAACACCAACTTTGAATGATCATAACTTCCTCTACAAAATTCCAAATTTCACAAATTTTATATCGATTTAAAGGGTTTTCAAAGATCTTTCATTCTAAATAAATTCCAATCATTTTTGAAAACTGAGGCAAAAGTTACGATCGAGCAAAGTTCACAAAAAAATCCCATTTTACCAAAAACCACAATTTACCAAATTTCACAATTCTCAAACCACCTCCAACCAAAACAACATCAACCTCCCATTTACAACACAACTACCCTCTTGGTTCAAAAATTCATCACTTTCCACTTCTTTTCATCACATTTCACCATTCTCCAACCATCAATACCAATCATGCAATACCACAATTAATCCCCATTCAACTCTTCAAACCACATAATCATATCATTAACATTAATTTCACATATATCTTAACATTATCAATCATCATACATTCACCTTAATAATAATCACACCATCATAAATCATCATACATTAATACTTCAAACAACTCATCAACCATTATAATTCAAACCTATCCTATGAGTCACTAGCCTAAGTGTCCATGAATATTACATACTATATAGAGGAAACCGAAACCATACCTTGGTTAATTCTCTTTATGCACCAAAACCCAAACGAGCACAAGCTATGCTTTCCAACACAATCCAAGTCCACTCCAATAAGCACAATTAAGTTCCAAAAACTCCCAAAGCCACAATAATCAAACTATATGCATACAAATCACCTCAAATCAACCTAGGGTTCCAATTATACATAAATTCACAAGGGTTTAATGACTCTTACCTCTTCTAACAGATTTGGATGTCAAAACCCAAGGCTAAGCAAGGCTTAGAGCAAACCTAAACATCCAAAATTACAAAAACTCACTTAATCACAAACCCTAAGAACCGAAATTTTAGAGAGAAGAATGGAAAGAATTTCGTGGTTACCTCTCCAGTTTCTTATATGGGTTTTGTAGAGCTCTTCACGAGGAACGCGTAGCCGTAAACGGTGCGGCGATCGGAGCTCTCTAGCTCAAGATATGAGCTTTGGAAGAAGATGGTGAATAGTGCCTCTCCTTCCCCTTCTCCCCTTTCTATTTTCTGCTGTGTGTTGTTGTGTTTAGTGGCTGGTGGGTTCACTTATGAACCCTTATATATGTTGGGCTTGGACCCAACTTGGGTTCGGTCCAACCGGTTAGCGTTTTTAGCCCGTTTGGTCCAACTTCGGGCCAAACCTTTAAAATTAACGTCCGATTTTCCATTTCTAACATTTTTCTAAGGTTTTTTCCGGTTTTTACTTTTTCTCATGCGGTATCGGGCAGACTTGAACCGGCTCGACCGGTTCAACTGCCGCTTCGTAGTTTTTTGCGGTTTTTCGCAGAAAGCACATTTTCTTACTCAGAAAAATCCACTGAGTCCAAAAATCACCTTTAAATCCTCAAATTTTCTCTCTAACTTTTTAGAATCTAATTTGGGCTATTAATCACTTAATTAACCGGTTGATTAGTTACGGTTCTTACAGTACCACTTTATATCTTAAACTGTTTTAAGTTGTAAACACTACTCGAAGAAATTCAGAGGGCAATTTTGCAATTCAGGTGGGGACAAAAGGGAGGCAAAAGGAAGATGCAGTGGATAAGTTGGAGAATTACTTGTAGGCCGAAAGAATAAGGGGATTGAACTTTAAGGATCTAAAAGCCTTCAACCTTGCTATGTTAGCTAAGCAAGGATGGAGACTTCTGACTAGACCTAATTCCCTGATTTCTATGGTATATAAAAATAAATACTACAGATTTATAGTTTTCTACGAATTGAGATAGGAACCCAAGATCCTGCCGCTAGCACCAAGCCTCGGCTGCAACTACAATTAGTATTCAAAAATTGACCTCACCGACATGTTCAGGACTTGTACACATGAAAGCCTTAGGGTGTGTTTGGGGTTCACGTTGGAAAATAGAAAAGTCCGTTTAAACGTTTTGAACGTCTCATTGTCATGTTTGGCAACCTTTTGGAACCCCTAACCCAGAAGTGCTTTTACCTCTGAACGTACGTTCACGTGAAGCTAAAAATTCAATTTTCTGCGTTCACGTTGGAAAAGTTAATTATCGTTGGAGGAAATAGATAAGAAATTTATTCCATATCTACCAACTGTACCCTTCATTTCTTCTATAAAAAGGATGCACATAACCACATAATTTCACACTCTCTTTATGTTCTTGGTTACAAATTTTTTTTCCAAATTTTTTTCAGATTTATTTTCATCACTGCCAAGGTAAAGATTTTAATTTTTTTTATTATTTTTAGTTTTTTCTTTCATATTTTGATTTTTATGTTTTTAATTGTATTTTTTGTAATTTTTCATCTAAAAGTGATTTTGAATAGTATAATCCAAACAACATTTATTTTACTATAATCCATTTTGACATAAAGATTGCCAGACATAAATCACGTTAACACAAACTTACTTTTCATCAAAATCAAGTTTGCAAAATCAATTCTATGCAAAATTTCGTTTGCAAACCGTAATCCAAACACACACTTAATTGTTGTCAAATGGGATAGAGATTTGAGCCCAGCCCATAAATGATGAGCAATGTCTAAGGTCACTCTGAACAATCAAATGAATAGAGAGATTAGAGACGTCCAAAGATAAGGTTCCTAGACCACGACCATAGCTTTGATTTTTTTTTTTTTTTCAATAAGTTGCCAAAAAC
>NC_029790.2:115796892-115797160 GCF_000816755.2 Arachis ipaensis | reverse complement strand
ATTTAAAGTGACTTTTTTGTTTTGGGTGTTATTCTTTCGATTATTCATGTCTTCACCGAGTGACCTAAAAAACAAACCTAATTACCCTCTCGACAACGAGAGAGGAGGAAAAGGAAAGAACTATCAAAGAAAATACGATATTTTTCTCGTTCTATTTCAAAAATGGTTAAAAAAAAAGTTTGTGCTCACCATGAGTCCAGCGGAAAGACAAAATAATACATCAACTCTCTATATATATTAAATTTCAATAAATATATAAAGATTATTT
>NC_029790.2:115795790-115796775 GCF_000816755.2 Arachis ipaensis | reverse complement strand
ATTATATTAGATTAATTTTTAGAACAGATAGATTTGCTCAAATGATTGCCAATTATGGTCTTATAGACTTAAAAGCCAAAAGACTCTACTTCACATAGTATAGGAACATGGAAGGTAATAGAAACATGGCCAAAAAATTGGATAGATAGCTTGGAATCTTTTTTTTCCTAAGGCGTATGTTAAAAATCTGTCTAGATTGCATTCGTATCATTACCCAATTATTTTGAGGTGCCAAAAGGAGGATAAGTTCGTGGAAAATAGACTTTTTAAATTACAAACAGTTTGGTCACTTCATCCTTCTTTCAAAAGGCATAGAGGGAGAGTTAGCCTAATCCTATTCGTTGTCTTGCTAAAGTGAAAGAAGAAGTTTCTATTTTCAACAAGGACATCTTTAAAAACATTTTCAAAAGAAAATGGGAGCTAGAAAAGAAAATTGCAAGTCTTTAACGGAAGTTGAAAAGGGTAGATTCCTATGAACTCGGAACTCAAGAAGTTGAGCTTCAGAGGGATTATTCTAACTTTGCTTTTTCAGGAAGAGATCTTTTGGTTCCAAAAGCCTAGAGATTAGAGAACGATGGGTTCGATTTGGAGACAAAAATACTAAATTCTTCCACATGCAAACTATGATTCATAGGAAGCATAACAAGGTTCATGGTCTTCAGTTAGATAATGGTATGTGGGTTACAGAGTAGAAAGATATAGAGCATGAGGCTATGAAGTTCTTCAAAAGCTTTTTTTGTGATAATCGAGAAGTGTGGCTGGATGGTATGGAACAATTCACTCGGTGATTGACCCATAAAATTTTAGGAGTGGAGACGAAAATATTTATACTAAAATAAATGTTATTGAGCATTATTAATTATACTAAAAATATAATAAAAATATAAAAATTAAAAAAAATTAATAAACATTTTTATTTTTAAAATATTATTTATTATATATAATTTATAAAAAAATATTTTTTTATTTTTAAAACTTAAATTTT
>NC_029790.2:115791918-115795562 GCF_000816755.2 Arachis ipaensis | reverse complement strand
ATGGGGGCAAATGCCTCCCTTTTCATGCATCTGGTCTGTCCCTGAATTCACCCTTTCGCAAATTTTTCAAGAAGCCTGTGATATGTTAACTAAAGCAGTATCTAAGGATGAGGTATGGAGAGCTGTTATGGATATGAATTCTTTTAAAACTCTAGAAGCGAATGGTTTTCAGGCCTTCTTCAAGGAGTATTGGAACATTACAGGAGATGATGTTTGGAGATTGGTGACAAATGCTTTTAACGGTGAAGAATTAGATTCATTATTTTTTGAGACTTTAGTGATTTTGATCCCCTAAGATGGATAACCTAAGCCATATGAAAAAATTCAAACCTATCAGTTTATGCAACGTTTTATACAAAGTAGTGACTAAAGTAATGGTCAACCGTTTGAGGCCTTTTCTCCATGACTTCATTAGCCCCCTTTAGGGTGGATTTATTCCTGGCGGAAGAACACTTGATAACATCATTGTTGTTCAAGAGACTTTATATTTTATAAAGAAGACTAAAACCAAGAAAGGAGTTCTTGCTTTCAAGATTGATCTGGAAAAAGCCTATGATAGAATAAATTAGAATTTTCTTGAACATACTCTTAATAAATTTAGTTTTTCATCCCAATCAATCAAACTTATTATGTCGTGTGTTAGATCTTCATCTCTTTCTATTATTCTATGGAATGGGAATAGACTTGATAGTTTCCAATCCAAAAGAGGCATGTGACAAGGAGATCCCATGTTTTTCTATCTATTTGTTTTCTGTATGGAGCGCTTGAGTTGCTATATCTCTCAGTTAGTGTATAATGGAAATTGAAAAATGATTGCAGTATCTAGAGGTGGGCCAACAATATCTCACTTGATGTTTGTAGACGACCTTACAGACGACCTTATTTTATTCTGTAAGGCAAATAAATCACAAGTGCAGCTTGTTTTAAATGCTATGAAATTGTTATGTAGAGCGTTTGGTATGAGGATCAATTTTGAGAAATTCAGAGCTATCTATTCCTCTAACGTCTCTAGATAGTGCAAGAATATGTTTACTGGGATATCATTTATTCGCTTTACCAACTCTTTGGGTAAATATCTGGGGGTTCCTTTTTGTCATGTTAGATCTTCTAGAGCAGCTTTTCAAGATGTCATGGACAAGATCCGTCAAAGATTATCTTCTTGGAAGGGTCAATTTCTCAACAAGGTTGGGCGCATATGTCTTGCAAAATCGGTACTTGCTTCTATTCCTATTTATAGAATGCAAACATCTCTTTTTCTAACAATAGTGTGTCTAGAGATTGACAAATGTGTTAGACAATTTGTGTGGAATGGTAAATCAAACATGAGAAGTCTTCATCTCACCTCTTGAAAGACACTTATTGCTCCAAAAAGATCTGGTGGTCTTGCTTTTAGAGACTTTAAGTTAGTCAATTTTTTCCTTTTTAGTAAATTGGTTTGGCAATTTTTATCAAATAAGAATAAGCTGTGGATCATGATCATGCATCACAAATATGGGAGGAAATGAGTTTTTCTTTCTAATCAATCTTGCAAGGGTGCTTCTC
Source organism: Arachis ipaensis (assembly GCF_000816755.2). Classification (NCBI taxonomy): domain Eukaryota; kingdom Viridiplantae; phylum Streptophyta; class Magnoliopsida; order Fabales; family Fabaceae; genus Arachis; species Arachis ipaensis. The sequence continues at coordinate 115,794,020 of NC_029790.2, read as the reverse complement.
ATATATGAAAAGCTATTGTTATGACATCCTCAAAATTCAAAGATGGATTTATATGGAACATAAAGTCTTTTTCAAATTCTTTCTGGTTCTTTTCTTAGATTATGTTCACATTTTGAACTCTGATGACTTGTGTGTGGGGGATCTTATTTCTAGTAATACTTGGAATCTTTAAGGTTTTGCCTCTAATATTCTTGAGGATCTAAAATTAATTATTCAAAGCTATGAGCCTATCTAATATTCTGATGTTCCTGGTTGAATTTGGTACGACTCTAGGGGTAGTGAATGTACCTCAAAAGATGGTTATCTTTGGCTCCTAGATAAGCATACTCCTGCCAACACTTAAGTAAATTAGACTTAGTTGTGGAAACTTCATATTTCCGAGAAAGTGAGGCTTTTATTCTGGCTATGCCTTCACAATGCTCTTCCCACTCGTGAATTCCGTTTCAACCGTGACCTTGAATCTTCAAATACTTGCAACCGCTACAACATTTTTACGGAAAATATTCTGTATTGTTTGAGAGATTGTGCCAAAGCCTAATGCATCTAGAGCAACCTTGGAATCAATCAAGCTCCGACTTTAATGGTGCAAGATTTTTCGATTTCGCTGCAAACGTTGTTAAGAAGAACTGATTTGTTTCTCTTGTCAGTTGCTTTGTGGTGCATATGACTTGATAGGAATGCTTGTATCTTTAATAATGAAAACCAAACCCCTGCTTCGATAGCTTTCAAATTTAGATTCTTGGCCAAAAAATTTCGACTTGCCTCGTCTTTGAATTTCCAGCAAAGTTGCTTTTCGATTGAATACAAGTGGACTCGATCGAATATTGGATTTGTGAAAATTAATTGTGACAGAAGTATTTTTCCTAACTCTAAAAAAGCCGAATATGGATGTGTCATTTGTGACAAAGATGGTGTGTGGATTTCAGGAAGTGCAAAGAAGATTCGTGGTTCAAATGTGCTCCGCATAGAATTATGAGCTTTTTGGTGTGGATTAATGTTAGTACTAAAGACTGGTGTTCGAAATATTGTGTGTGAGACTGACTCGATTAATGCATATTCACTGGTTAACACCTTGAACCTCTTCAAGATTACTCTGAATAATCAAAGCTTCTCTCTAAGATTTTTGAATTTAAGATGTGCAGAGAAATTTTTCTTCAATTTAGTATTATTCATTGTGGGGCTAACAAGGTTGCTGATCTTTTAGTAAAACATGGTAAACAAGAGATGGCTGACCAATATACTTGGTTACAATCTCCGCTGCAAGTATTGCATCTAATACAATATGATTTAGTTTAATTGTGTTTCTTTTTTTTTATTCTTTTTCTTTTTCCTTTCTTTACCAAAAAAAAAAAAAAAAACAAATTAAGGAATATGTCAACATTGCTACCACATTATTGTTATATACTAGTGCATTGCCCCGCGCAAAATGCTTGGGGATAATTAAATTAAAAAATGCTGAGCAAAATGCAAAAAGATATACTTGTAAAGAATAATGGATAAGATGTTTAAGACAATTTGCACGTACTAAACGAAAATAGTCAGTAAAAAATTTGATCATATTAAGTTAAACAATTTGCATCATTTCGTGCATCCTTCTTTCTCAGTTTTCCGAGTTCTGTTTGGGCACTCTTAATGCGCAGAGATAAGAGCTTAGACTTGTTGTGTTTTATTTAGTTTAGTATGCCTAAGTTCTTTTTTTTACCAATGTTTCTCTCTCTAATTAAAAAAAAAAATTCTGGCAAAAATGTCAACTCTTGTTTAATTTGTTTTTCATTACTCTTGTTTATTATATGTATTAACTTGCCTTTACCAGGATGAGCTTTGAAAGTGTGTGCACTACTCTAATTTGGGGTGGATGTTCTTTCTGCAAAAATCTATCAAGATAAGAAAATATGTTATCTATAATTATTCATTTTTGTTTATACAGGAATGCTTAAAATCTGAAAAAAATGAATGATTATAGGTAGATATTCTTAAAACATGTGTTAAATTTAAATCTATTCTAAAATTATGCAATTATTTTTTCTTACGAGGGTTGTAAGTAATTGTAGGACCATATTGAGCAAGAGAAATGCTATTTATTTTTTAAAATATTATTTTTT
>NC_029790.2:115775457-115791911 GCF_000816755.2 Arachis ipaensis | reverse complement strand
TTTTTAAGAAACTGTATCTATAAAGATTTAGTTTATTTATATCCCTTAATTTTTTCTTATTTTCGAACTTCATACGCTATTAAATTTTTGTTAGTTATTTTATTTTAGAACGTTAAAAACACAATTTTTTTTTTAAAAAAAAAACACCCCAAATCAATTAAATTGACACTAATTCTAATAGTCAACAAAGCTTGAAAGGCAAAGAAAAAAATAAAATAAAAACAAAAAAACAGACAATTAATTCTACCATTGCCACATTCATTCTTTTAATGATGTTTATTTTAAAAATAAATAATTATTTGTAATTTTTTAGTCGTGTCTTTTGAAGAAGTGATTTGATTTACGGTATAATTTTTTACGGGCCTACAACACATACAAGCAAAAAGGCCTTACAAGTAATACAAGCCACCAACCCACAATCCTTCCACACGCGCAGTGAATAACATTGAATGGAGCGTCATTTACACGCGCTCTACCCAAACGGTTGCACTTCGCGTAAACCGCTCCTTAATGACGCACTCTTCTACTTCTTAAAGCCATTCAAAGAAAACTCAACAGTTCCATTTTCGAGAAACATTCGAAAGCGAAGATATACAACTCGTCGCTAAGATTCGAAAATTCCATCAACACAACATAGAACTCTTGATCGAGAATCTCCAGAAAAAACGAAGTTATAATACTAAAGGTACGTTACGTTACTATTTTAGTCATCCTGTATACATTCCACATTTCGAAATCGAAGAATTAGGTTTTACTGTTCTTCTACGTTGTTGTACGTTTTACTGTTCTTCTTGTTCTACGTCTCATTTTACAGTTAATAATGTTCTACTTGTTCTAGGTTTTACTGTTATTCTTGGTTCTGTGTTACACTGTTCTTCATAGTTCTTCTAGGTATCACTGTTCTTGTTGTTCTAGTTCTACTGGTAACTGATTTTTGGGGGGTATATTCGGTAGTTTGGTGGGTGTATATGGAGTAATTTGTTGGGTGTATATGGCATAAATTATTGGGTGTATATTTCTGAACTGTTATATTGTAATAGTCAGCAGTTGCAACTGTTCTTATATTTGCTTGTCCATGGGTGTATATTGCTTGACCTTGTAATATTGCTTGACCTTGTAAATTATTGCATGTTTGAGTGATATCTGAATGATATATATGGGTGTATCTGAGTCATATCTATGAGTATATCTAACTCATATCTATGGGTGTAACTGACTCATATCTATGGGTGTATCTTACTGATGTCTATGGGTGTATTTTTCATTTCAGAAAAAATGGCAGCGAGAAACCAAGCCGGAAAAAATGTAAAAACAAATATTTGTCTTAGATGAAATCAGTTTTATATAATACAAATATATCTGACTATAATTTTGTTTTTGTTTACAGCAAACCAAAGATCTTAAGTGTGCAATACATCTGTTAAATGAGAAATTCAGAAACATGAGTGAGGAGAAAAAAATGATTGTGAGGGATTTGGGATTCGGTGGCTTGATGCACATCCCGCCACTAAGGGTGCATCACCAACTATTAAGGAAGTTGGCTAACAACTTCAAATTAGGGGAGAACAGACTGGAAACCGGATACGGTTCTTTTAAAATAACACCAAAAACAATAGGTGATGCGCTTGGCATCAACGCATCAGGTAACTCGCTAAAAAATATAGGTGTATATTAAATGATGCTTGGGTGTTTTTAAATTGATGCTTTGGTGTATTTGAACTGATTTTCATACTATGTTGTTTTTCTTTTTGTAGGAGATCTATTTCCTCAGAAAGTCAATTATAAGAAACTTTTTGAAGATGATAAAAAATTTTTTAGAAGATTCCAGGGTAAGACCCTCAAAAGTCTTACAGATGAGATGATGGATATTGGCGTTGGTAACGAACAGGATCGCCTAATGTTCAAGAGGATTTTCATCTTCTATATACAAATAGCATTCCTTTTACCAACGACAATAAACAAAATCTCACATGTGCACCTGACCCCAATTTTTGAGATGGACACCATAACAGAGCGAAACTGGGGAGGGCATGTTTTGAGTTTTATAATCAAGGGCATAACTGATTACAAGGACAAAAATAAAAAGGCAATTGATGGCTACCTCTTTGCCTTGATGATAATTTACTTTCATCTTTCTAAAAATAAAGACAAGAAAAGGGCAGAAAGACCTCCAAAACCATGGATTGCCAACTGGAGTAAGGAGCAGTTAGTCGAAAGAATGAGGGCGGAAATAGAGGAAAATATGGTAAGTGATCATAATATGTTGGGTGTATTTTTTTACCTGAATGCTGCTAATTAAAATTTTTAATATTTCAGGGGATTGTAAAAATGGCGGAAACAAGAGAAAAAATGAAAAAAATAGAGAAAAAAGAAAAAAAAAGAAACAAAAAAAAGGAAGGCAAGTTCAACATCGTCTTCGGAGACAGAAACAACTGATAGTGACAGTTCTACCTGTGAGTCTGAGACTCAAGAAGACTCAGAGGATTCACCAAGAAAAGAACCCAGCAAAAAAGGAAAAAAGTAAGTACCATACTTAGGTGTATTTTCTTTATAAAGTTGGGTGTATTTTATTTATCAAGTTGGGTGTATGTTGTATATCCAGTTGGGTTTATTTTGTTTATTAAGTTGGGTGTATTTTGTTTATTATGTTGGGTGTATCTTGTGCATTCATTTTGGTGTATTTTATATCTTTAGTATGTTTTAAATAATGATTGTTTGCCTTCCAAAATGGACCCCAAAAAAAGAAAGAAGAGTCAAGAGGATTCTGATTCCGAATCCGAATCAACTGATGAGTAATGTTCTGAAATTATTACTCCTTTCTTTTGGCTTTATTATCAAGATTTAATGTATTAAAAGAGTGTCTCTTATTAACTTATAGAAGCGAGGAATCATTACCGGTGAAAAAGCAAAAAAAAAAAAGAAAAAGACACAAAGAACACAAAAAAAGTAAGCACTTCTTTGGATAATATTTTGTGTTAAAATTAATTTTTTATTTCTGATTCATAATTGTTTTTTCCACCCAGGACACAATCCAAAGAGAAAAATGTTGTTGTTGAGCATTCATCTCCTGAAGAAGATTAATCCTATCATGGGTACAGTACTTTGTAAGCTATATTACCGTCTATCATCAAGATTATTTTTGTTAACATCTTCTTTTATGAATGTAGTGATAGATATGAAATAGGAAGTGAAGATCTAGATGAATTGTTAAGGGAAAACAATAAAAATTCTGCTGCACAGGGGTATGTCTTGTTGGGGTGTATATTTCAGATTTTAGGGTGTTTTCTTTGCTAATAATTGTTTCTTGTTTCGCAGGGAGAAGGAAGCTGACCTGCGATCGACGTAAGGTCACTATGTCCCCTTTGAAACGTAAGAAGCTTTATTTGATAAAATCTTGTTATCATGATTTAATTGTATGATATTTTGTCTGAATAACATGAAATCTGTTTAGAATACCGGAGGTAAACTTGGGAAGTGATGATCCTTCCTCTCAAGGACTCACAGAACAAAGCAGCGTAAACAGACCAGCAGAGAACATGTAATTTCTGTTTCAAATAACAGTTACTTTTGTTCTTTTATTACCTTCTACTTCTAATTCTGTATATATTTTTTTAGAAAAAAAATCTCTTTATTGTTTTATTCGAGAAAAAAAGGCAGGAAAAAAAAAGCAAAAACTGCAAGTATGTAAGTTCTCAAAAAACAAAGCCTGTCTTTCTTATGAATTGTTCGGCTGTATTTTTGACTTTCTTTGGGTGTATTTTAGGTTGAGTCTGGTTGAAGACTCAGCCAGTGAGCCGGCTGATTCGAATATGACGGTTGTGAGGGAAGAGACACCGTCCGAAGGTCTTGCAATGTGAGTTTTTCAAGGATATTTTAACCTTATAACCTTTTTATTTTCAAAGCCATTGTTAACCTTTCATTTTTCTTCTTGTTTAGAGTTCTGATTCAAGTTTGTCTACCAGTGTCCCAAACAACCACTGTGCCAGAATTTTAAGAAACACCTGAGACAGAATATGAACCAACCCCTCTGCTACAAATTGAAGGAACTACAAAAACGTAAGAAATAGTATTGGGTGTATATTTTATTACAGTATGGGTGTATATTGGGTTACAGTTTGGGTGTATATTGGCTTACAGTTTGGGTGTATATTGCCCCTAAATAGTTTTTTTTATGTCATGATTAATTTTATGTGCCGTGCAGCACTCCTGAACCCCCCAACAACTTGAAGAAAGCACACCCACACTTCCCCCAACTCCATCTAAAACGTAAGTTCATCAGAGTAAAATCAATGTATGGGAGTATATTGGCTTACAGTTTGGGTGTATATTGGGTTACAGTTTGGATGTATATTGCCCCTGAATATTTTTTTTACGTCATGATTAATTTTATGTCCCGTGCAGTACTCCTGAACCCCCCCCCAACAACTTGAAGAAAGCACACCCACGCTTCCCCCAGCACCATCTAAAATGTAAGTTCATTAGAGTAAAATCAATGTTTTGGTTATCATCCGTATATTCTTATTCTTATAATATGTTATACATGATCACGCAGTAATCCAGCCCCAGAAGACGCTGCTGCGTTGATGATGATGGCACGGACAGCATCGTACATTCCTAAAACAGATTCGATGCCATCATTCAGCCTTGGCTTCACTGATTCCAGCCAAGAAGAAACAACAATGCAGGAGGGAGCGTCAACGCAAGATGAACACAGGGAAAAAACTCCAGAAACCCCAAAACTGCTGGAACAGTTAGAGGATCTGGTACATAAAATTGCAAGTGGTGGGGTGACAAAAAAAGAAAAAAGTCCGCCGATTCCAAAGGAGAGTGGGGCAGAGAGTTTCGAGAAGTTTGAAACTCCTGTCAGGCCGAATTTAAATACTACTAACATGAAACAGAAATGCTACCACTGGGCTATACGAGTGAAGACCTACGCAGATGGCTAACTGATGAGTTTGACAACATCTGCAGACTCCAAGCTCAAGATATATACACTCTGTCAAAATTCCACCTTGTATCACTCGCGCCTAAATCGCATATAGAAGCTAAGGTAATATTACAACAACTTTAATATTTTTATCACCAAAATTAACTACAATCCTGATTGATGTAAAATTGATTTCGGCATCTTTTTTCTAGATTGTCACTGCCATGTGCTTCATCATAAACCAACAAAATATTCAAAGGTTTCAAGAAGAAGTATACTGTCTCCCCCCTGATATAGTGGTAAGGGTTGCTTCAACGAATTTTGGGTGTATTTTCTTCATACCTTCGGGTGTATTCTTTTTCTTATATTGGGTGTATTCTGTTTATTCATTTGGGTGTATTTTCTATGTCCAATTGGGTTTCAGTTGTTTATTCATTTCGGTGTATTTTCTGGATTCATTTGGTTGTTCACAATTTTTGCAGAACATGGCCCTTGCAAATCATCCAGACGACGTATTCTTACAGCCTAAAAATGATAAGCCTTTCAAGGTGGAAGACTACCCAATGTTCATACCCTTCTTGGACCTTCAAAAATTAAAATCGCATCGTTATATAAGTTTTCATTTCTAAAACTACTTATTACCATTTTTTACTTACATGGAAAATAAACTAAAACAGTGTTCAATCTGAACATATTTCAGATATTTGCACCTGTTTGCCATTCACATCATTATTGGTTGTGGATCGCTGATACAAGAAAGAGGAAATTTTATATAGTCGACCCATTACACAACAAATCTCCTTCCGATGCGAGAACTGCGCTGAATAAATTTGTTGTAAGTTGGTTGTGTTCTGTATATATATAGTTGGGTGTATTTCTATTTAATATAAGGTGTAACTATTAACTCCTTTGGGTGTATCCTTTTATTGAAATTATTCATGTATTACTGATCTGTTTTGTGTTTTAAGGGATACGTAATTTCACGAATTAATGTATATGCTGGGGGGCACCTCTGAAATCAAAGGACATGGACAGAGAAATTGTAGCACCATACCTTAAGATCTCGGGCCAAAAGACAAGGTATCAATCTTTCACTCTGAAAATTAAACTTTCCTATATGTAATTTATAATTTATTTTTCTGTTTTCAGCTATGACTGTGCTATCAATGTATTGAGGTGACTTGAGATATTTGAGCCCGCAAACATTAAGAGGCGGAAGTATGAGTGGGACAATTTGACCCAGGTAAATATGTTTAAAACTAAATAACTCTGTATTACATTACTCAATTAACATGGTTGATTAAACAGAATATTCTTTTTTACTGTAGGACGAGGTGGACCATTTTAGAGTAGAATATGCTTCTCGGATTCTATTTCATGACATGAATCTAGACAAAGATGAAGCCATTAGGGGAAGTAATGCAATCAGACTGTCCAAGCCATCCTCGTTGTTATTGAGTCCATATTGTCAGATAGATTCTCAAGATGTTGACACTACTTAATGTAAATGTTATATAGTTTGTAACAAATGGAAGACATGTTGTAAATATTTGACAATTATAATGCAGTTTATTGTGAAATTTCTTTCAATAATTAAACTCTGTCTGCTGTATTTAAAATGTATGAATTACAGGTACTATAATATGAAGAAAAACATCAAACCAAAATATACACCCATAACCTGCTATTTTTTACACCCAAAGAAAGTTGAATATACACCCAAAAATCTATCACCCCTGATACTTTATCCCTAAAACCCTAAACCCTAAACACTTAATACCATCCATATGCAAACTGTATTTTATAACATAAAACCCATAAAACGTTGTAAAAAAAAACAAACAGTATTTTATAACATAAAAATAAGGTTCTGAAGTATATATATGTATATATATGTAAAATGTGAAATACAAGAAAATTCAGAAATACACCCAAACAAACAGTACTTTTACATCCATATTCTGTAACTATACACCCAAAGAGTTATCCGCTGCTGCTGGTACCTTGAACTGATAATTCATAACACGTGCTTGATATTGGCTGGAATTTGAATGCACCACTGATGCAGCGTCAAAGAGGTTCAACTGAATATAAGAAACTCACATATTAGCTAAACTATTAATGAGAAAATTAAACTCAATCACCACGTATTTAAAGAACATCACTTTTACCTCGTTTAAAGCCTTCGTTTTCTTCTTCTTTGTGGCATTTGCAATCTGTTTGTCCAACTTTGAACCTAGCCTATTTTTTGGACGTCCTCTTGTTCGAATCCTTGGAGGGCTTTGAAGCTCGTTAACGGATTCCAAGTTGGCGTCTTCGTGAGATAAAGAAGATGTGCCCTTCCTTTTGGCTTTCAATGATTCCATCTCAACCATGACGTTATCGTACGCATGGTGCAGAATTGCAGTCAGCTCCTCAGATTCGGATGCAAATTCGTAAATATTTTGCGAATGAAAAACCAATTGGTCAAACCTCTTGCTTCTTGGCTCCAACAGTGGCTCGTCGTGGCTGCTCTTGATGTGTGTGTGTCGCCTCTTTACCTTCTTGCTCCATCGTTCCAGTATATATCTCGGTGACACTTGGCTTACTCGTTCAAAGCTTAACACGTTTAGTACGTGACGGCACAGTATCCCTCTCGACTCGAATAATAAGCATTGGCATTTTACCTCGGCTGCTACTGAGTCGTAAGTAACCACAAACTTGTTGAATATTGAGCTGGAAACTTGTTCTCCGACTTCGTATACTGAATAGCCTAGAGCGGAATTCGTTAATCTAGTGATGCAATTCGCCTTTCCTCTGAATTGTGCTTGCACTTCCCTAAACTTTTGATGAGTGTACACATCTTGAAACTGAGCTTCAATGGAGGATTTGGTTGCACACGGTATGACCGTATGAAAATCTGCAGCATCTGATTCTCTCTCTACTTGCTCCCTGCTTCCGAGGCAATTATCGTATTGTTTGACAAATTGAATAAGAGAGCTGTTCCGGGTAATAAACTTGTTAAAAAATGAATAAATGCTCTCGCTCCTTTGTGTCCTTCTCATCCCTGCCCAGAATGGTGATCCAGATAAATTGGAACCCATATATGACGGTCTTCATAGAGATCTGCAGAATACACCCAAACATACACTATGAATACACCCGAAAAAACATGCAATTTACACCTCTGCTGCATATTTTAAACAAACATTACCTGAAAGCCACTTGTTGTCCACAAGACCAAAATTCAGCAGAAAATCATTCCAATTCCTATCAAATGAGTCTTTGCTATGAGAGTTCCAAACAACTTGGCTCATTTATTGTTTGATTTCTCATGTCCCTTGTACCCGTTTAATTTGCTTGGAATCTTCTTCATGATGTACCAAATACACCAACGGTGAATTGTTGTTGGCATACAGGCCTCTAAAGCCCTTTTCATTGATGCGCATTGATCGGTGAGAAACCCTTTCGGAGCATTTCCTCCCATGCAACGAAGCCAACATTCAAATAACCATTTGAATGATTCAATTTCTTCATTTTTCATCAAAGAGCATCCGAGAAGTGTTGACTGACCGTGGTGATTCACCCTGACAAAAGAACCACAAACCAAATTATACCTGAAACAAATTAAAATAGTGCAGAATGGAAAATCATTAAATACACCTAACAAATGCTTTCTATACACCCAAAAACACCCAATATACACCTCTGCCGCGGATTCATAAAAATACATTAATTAGCATCATAAACAGGGACAGTTTGTTACCTGTTTGTATTGTAGGTGGTGTCAAATGAAATAACATCTTCGAAATACTCAAGGGCAGCTCTACTTCTTGCATTGGCCCAAAAAGCCAGCTTAATCGATTGATCCTCCTCGAGTTCAAGCTCAAAAAAGAAATTCTGATTCTTCTCTTTCATTCTTAACAAATATTTCCCGAATTCCTTTGCATCTTCTTGTTCGGAAACATTCCGCACTTCTCTCGTAATGTAATTCCTGACATCCTTTTCGATAAAATTTAACTCACGGTGACCCCAAGCCCGCAACAAATGATTGGTAGGTTTTGCTTGGTCTAATACCGGCCTCCTCGTTATTCTCTATTGTACGACGAATGGACATGCTTAGTTCCCTGTGCTGTTTGAGCATCTCTGCTTTACTTGGACAGCAAGGGTGTGAATGATCCAGCACAACCTTTGAAATGATCCAAGCACCAACATCCTTCAATGTGTGTATATAAATTCTTGCAGGACAGTTTAAACCGGCTGTCGGATTGGTCTTCTCGGTCGGAGATATTTTAAATTTCTATTTTCTCTCCCTGCTACATGTAATCAATTGATTCTTAATCTCGTTTCCCTTCCTATTTGTGCTCTGAACTCTTGTAGAAAAACCTGCAGCATTGGCGTAGTTTCTGTAAAATTTTCCAAACTCTTCAAGGGTGGTAAAGGTCATTCCAACCTTCGGAACAAACTGGTCATCAACAACAGAGAGAGGCTGCAGAATACACCATGTCAAAAACTAAAAATACACCAAATCATTGATGATATAATACACCCGAACCGCAACAACTCAACTAAAATAACAAAAAAAAACCATAAACTGTAAATACACAGGCTGCAGAATACACCATGTAACAACCACCCTTCTAGAAACAAAATTAAATTTGAAATTTGAAAATCAGTTAGGAGATAGGCTTTAAATTTATGGATAGAAAATCTAGTAACCACCCTCGGTTTGAAATTAAAATTATCCCAACCACCCTATCCCCAAATGTATATAAATAGGGGTGCACCTATAGGTAGAAAATCACTTCTCTCAAATACCAAAACCTCTCCCTTTTCTCTCTACAAAATATATTCTGTGTGCAAATACAAGAGGCAAGCTCAAAGAAGCGTTAGAAAAAAAAGAGAGTAGGGAATTATGTTTTTTTTTAATGCTTGGCATGTGTTATGTTCCATTTTTATTTTCTTCCATTCACCAATGTTATCATAGCATTAATTATTTTTCGCTCATCCTTTATCCATGTTGATCATGTCTGTCCATCATGTTATTCATGTCTTCTTAAATCATTAGTACATGTCTCCTTATGATGTTCATTCAATTATTTACTATACCCATTTTTGTGCTCTTTCATATGATTATATTGTTAATATTCCCTTAGGGTCGAGAGTACATGCCTTCTTATAATGCTTATTCAGCTATTTAATATACGCCATTTTATTATGTGCTCTCTTATATTATTATATTAATAATATTCCCTTAGGGTCGAGAGTACATGCCTTCTTATAATGCTTATTCAGCTATTTAATATACGCCATTTTATTATGTGCTCTCTTATATTATTATATTATTAATATTTCCTTAGGGCCGAGAGTACATGCCTTCTTATAAGGTCTTGTTCAACATACCATATTCTATTATATCCATATATGTGATCTCTTATATCATTATGTTATTATTACTCCTTTAAAATCAAGAGTACATGCTTTTTCAATATTTTATTCAAATATTTAATATATCCTATTCTATTATGTGCATCTATGTGACCTCTTATATCATTATGTTATTAATACTCCTTTAAAGTCAAGAGTACATGCTTTCTCAATATGTTATTCAAATATTTAATATACCATATTCTTATTATGTATATGATCGTTTGCACCATTATATTATTCCCTTAGGATCGAGAATACATAACTTCTTTAATATTTTGTGCAATTATTTAAAATGCCCTATTTCCTGTACTTTGATATGACATCTTTCAATCCATGCTATTATACTACCAAGATCTTTTAATTAGAAAATTCATACATATGCCAGAGTCTCATGTTTTTCATATATCCCTTTATTATCATAATTGTCCCTTTTCTTGCATGATCTCTTCTTATATGATTTTCCTCTCGTGTATGGTTAAATAAAACCTAATTGTAAATTAAACTGAGGGAATGATCCTTCGGTAAGGGAAGGTGACCCCCAAAGACAAGATATTGATATGATCCTTCGGTAAGAGAAGGTGATCGATCGAGATGAACCTTCGGTAAGGGAAGGTGATCGCCAAAACGTTTGGGATAAGAACCTTCGGTAAGGGAAGGGGACTCCCACCTTTTATACCGGTTTGAGCTCATTACCTTCCATAAAAGTTATAAGTTAAGAAAGGAGAAAGCATGAATGAAAAGTTTGATTATTTTTTTTTAAGATATATTTATGACTATGTTGATGTTACTTAAGATGTTATCCTTCTATTCTCTTTCTATGTTCTTTCCTTTTTACCTATATGTTTTATGCTTTACAAGAGGTTCATATTACATGCCATATCATACGACTTTCTTTTAAAATCCCGCACGTGGGCTGGAGATAGATATGGAGGTGTTGCATAGCACTCCTACTGAGACGTTAGGTTCTCATCCCTTTTTTTTTTTCCCATACTGTCTCCAGAGGAACATGGCACAGCGGATAGAGACGACGCAGTGCCCCCGAAGATAACTACTTCTGAGTATGACCCCTCGAAGCACGCGTGGGTAGTTACGACCACTACTACCGTGCTCCAAACTATCTACTTAGGTCGAGAGTTCGTGGAAGGAGAATCCCAGCTGCCTATCGAGTCCTAGTTCATCCCACACAACGGAACCAGATCTTCGCTGCGCAAAAAGGTTTTGGAGGAAAACCACTAATACCTCGATATGTGAATAACTGAAGGATCCTGACCAAGGATAGGATAGGACACAAGTATGGGAGCCTCTCCAACGAAATTAGTTAGGACGTATTTGTTTCCTTTCTTTGTTTAATTACCTCTAAGCATTTTATTTTGAACCGTACTCATGGATAAGTTTATTATTTCATATTTATCATCGTTTTAGTACTACTTGTTTTCCTTTTCACACGTACTTCCTCCCTTCCTTGCGTAACGATTAAGTTCAGTCTCTTTCTCTATCGAGTGTGCCACCTTATTTAAAGACCCTCAAAGATATGATATAACTTAGGGTGTTAAAATTAATGGTATCAGAGCAAAGTCGATCCTAGGGATTCTGTCTCAGGAGGTATGGCTAATAAAACTTTTTCCTATGGTTATCCATAAACAGGGGACCTATGGCAAGCCGTGGACGCCCACGTGGCTCGAGCTCGAGCTCCTCAAACCTAGCAAAGCACATGAAGGAGATGGCCAAGGCAATGAAGGAGCAGGCCCAAGCCACCACTCTGATGGCCCAACAACTGTCCACTGGGGACAAGGATCCCAATATTCCCAGGCTGAAGGTGGGACAGACCCGTACAACTTTTGCTGACTTTAAGAAGATTGGTCCGCCTGAATTCCGTGGAGCCCTCGACCCTGATATGGCAGAAGAATGGCTGACTGAAATGGAAAAGGTATTTACAATTTTCCGTGCACTGAGGAGCAGCAAGTGAGCTACGCTACCTTCATGCTCAAAGCTGATACCGAGTTCTGGTGGGATGGAGCAAGACGGTTGTTGGAGGATGCGGGAACAGGTATCAGTTGGGCCACCTTCAAAGAAGCTTTCTACAAGAAGTACTTTCCCCTTTCTGTTTGAGAGTCCAAGGAGATGGAGTTTCTTCAGCTGAGGCAAGATAGGATTAGTATTGTAGAGTACATAGAAAAGTTCGAGAGACTCTGCAAATTTTTCGCCATGTATAAGGCTAATCTAGATGAAAAGTGGAAGTGTATGAAGTATCAAGGAGGGCTCAGGGCAGAAGTCCTAACCGCTATAGCCCCACTGGAAATCCGGGAGTTCTCCTCCCTCGTTAGCAAGTGCCAGGTGATCGAAGAATGCACCAAAAAACTAGCGTCGGAAAGAAGCGAGGCTTTCAAGAAAAGGCAACTGAATCAAGAATCATCTCAGCAGCCGCTGCAGAAGAAGGCCTTTCTTGAAAAACCTACAGGAAGGCAACCTCAACAGGGCACGGATCGCCAGGAACCTCCCACTGATGCCTCACCAAAGACCACCTAACTCAAGGAGTGTGCTTCATGTGGGAAGCAACATAGGGGTAGGTGCCTTGCCGGACAAAATGTCTGCTTTCGGTGTTTTCAGCCGGGGCATATCGCCAGGGAATGCCCAGCAGTTCTCCCACCCCCTGCCAATCCACCACAGCGTCAAGGGCGAGTCTTTGCCCTCAGCAGCGAGGAAGTCCACGAGTCAGAAGATCGAATCGAGTGTAAATGCACAATTAATGGAATCCTTTAACCATCCTAGATGATACTGGTGCTTCTCTTTCGTTCATATCTCTCTCCGCTACTAGTAAGATTAGCTAACCCATGTCCAAATCACTATGCATCCTACTAATGACCTTTATCGACCAAATTAGGATGTAGAATTTGGGGACAAATTCTTTTTTTTATGGGGGTGATAATGTAACAACCACCCTTCTAGAAACAAAATTAAATTTGAAATTTGAAAATCAGTTAGGAGATAGGCTTAGAATTTTAAATTTATGGATAGGAATCTAGTAACCACCCTCGATTTGAAATTAAAATTATCCCAACCACCCTATCCCCAAATGTATATAAATAGGGGTGCACGTATAGGTAGAAAACCACTTCTCTCAAATACCAAAACCTCTCCCTTTTCTCTCTACAAAATATATTCTGTGTGCAAATACAAGAGGCAAGCTTAAAGAAGCGTTAGAAAAAAAAAAGAGTAGGGAATTATGTTTTTTTTAATGCTTGGCATATGTTATGTTCCATTTTTATTTTCTTCCATTCACTAATGTTATCATAGCATTAATTATTTTTCGCTCATCCTTTATCCATGTTGATCATGTCTGTCCATCATGTTATTCATGTCTTCTTAAATCATTAGTACATGTCTCCTTATGATGTTCATTCAATTATTTACTATACCCATTTTTGTGCTCTTTCATATGATTATATTGTTAATATTCCCTTAGGGTCGAGAGCACATGCCTTCTTATAATGCTTATTCAGCTATTTAATATACATCATTTTATTATGTGCTCTCTTATATTATTATATTAATAATATTCCCTTAGGGTCGAGAGTACATGCCTTCTTATAATGCTTATTCAGCTATTTAATATACGCCATTTTATTATATGCACTCTTATATTATTATATTATTAATATTCCCTTAGGGCCGAGAGTACATGCCTTCTTATAATATCTTGTTCAACATACCATATTCTATTATATCCATATATGTGATCTCTTATATCATTATGTTATTATTACTCCTTTAAAATCAAGAGTACATGCTTTTTCAATATTTTATTCAAATATTTAATATATCCTATTCTATTATGTGCATCTATGTGACCTTTTATATCATTATGTTATTAATACTCCTTTAAAGTCAAGAGTACATGCTTTCTCAATATGTTATTCAAATATTTAATATACCATATTCTTATTATGTATATGATCGTTTGCACCATTATATTATTCCCTTAGGATCGAGCATACATAACTTCTTTAATATTTTGTGCAATTATTTAAAATGCCCTATTTCCTGTACTTTGATATGACATCTTTCAATCCATGCTATTATACTACCAAGATCTTTTAATTAGAAAATTCATACATATGCCAGAGTCTCATGTTTTTCATATATCCCTTTATCATCATAATTGTCCCTTTTCTTGCATGATCTCTTCTTATATGATTTTCCTCTCGTGTATGGTTAAACAAAACCTAATTGTAAATTAAACTGAGGGAATGATCCTTCGGTAAGGGAAGGTGACCCTCAAAGACAAGATATCGATATGATCCTTCGGTAAGGGAAGGTGATCGATCGAGATGAACCTTCGGTAAGGGAAGGTGATCGCCAAAATGTTTGGGATAAGAACCTTCGGTAAGGGAAGGAGACTCCCACCTTTTATACCGGTTTGAGCTCAATACCTTCCATAAAAGTTATAAGTTAAGAAAGGAGAAAGCATGAATGAAAAGTTTGATTATGTTTTTTTTTAGATATATTTATGACTATGTTGATGTTACTTAAGATGTTATCCTTCTATTCTCTTTCTATGTTCTTTCCTTTTTACCTATATGTTTTACGCTTTACAAGAGGTTCATATTACATGCCATATCGTATGACTTTCTTTTAAAATTCCGCACGTGGGCTGGAGATAGATATGGAGGTGTTGCATAGCACTCCTACTGAGACGTTAGGTTCTCATCCTTTTTTCTTTTCCCATACTATCTCCAGAGGAACATGGCACAGCGGATAGAGACGATGCAGTGCCCCCGAAGGTAACTACTTCTGAGTATGACCCCTCGAAGCACGCGTGGATAGTTACGACCACTACTACCGTGCTCCAAACTATCTACTTAGGTCGAGAGTTCATGGAAGGAGAATCCCAGCTGCCTATCGAGTCCTAGTTCATCCCACACAACGGAACCAGATCTTCATTGCGCGAAAAGGTTTTGGAGAAAAACCACTGATACCTCGATATGTGAATAACTGAAGGGTCCTGACCAAGGATAGGATAGGACACAAGTATGGGAGCCTCTCCAATGAAATTAGTTAGGAGGTATTAGTTTCCTTTCTTTGTTTAATTACTTCTAAGCATTTTATTTTGAACCGTACTCATGGATAAGTTTATTATTTCATATTTATCATCGTTTTAGTACTACTTGTTTTCCTTTTCACACGTACTTCCTCCCTTCCTTGCGTAACGATTAAGTTCAGTCTCTTTCTCTATCGAGTGTACCACCTTATTTAAAGACCCTCAAAGATAGGATATAACTTAGGGTATTACACACCATGTCAAAAACTAAAAACACACCCAATCATGTCTGATATAATACACCCGAACGACAACAACTCAGCTAACATAACAAAAAAAGCCATAAAATGTAAATATACCCACACTTCTCGCAAAAATACACCCAAAAAAGTTCTGATCTACACCCGAGCGTCTGCTATAAATTCCAGATAATTAACCAAAACTAATACATTACATTCAATCCACATATTCATGTTAACGTGTTAGTTTCACAGTCAATGTTCACGAATTATTCAGCCACACAATGCTATTCAAATGACTGCAACAAAATTCAGAGTAATCGTATGTAAATCAAACCTCAGGAACTTCGTTAGATTCAAATTCATAATCCACTTCGCCCTAATTCAGCTGACAATCTGAGGTTGAATCATCCATAATCTTCAAAACGAGTTCAAACTTTGATTTCAGAAAACAACAAATCAAATAGAAAACGAAGCTGGAGTTGCAGAGAGAGGAACTAACGAAAATGACGAAGAACATACCAGTGAGAAAGGAGGGGAAAAGAACGATCATGAAGAAGGAGGGAAGACGCGCGAGAAGAAGAACGAGCAAATCTGAAAATAAGGAGAACGAAGAAGGAAACAAATCTTTTAAATTTGGTAGTTATATATACGCGAGATCTTATATAGCGCGTGTATTGGACGTATGTGTAGCAGCGCGTTTTTTGGGTTTATTCCTTAATAATGAACTTGTAAAGCATACAAGCCCTAATGGCTTGTATGCAGAACTTTTCTGAATTTTTTAACTATATTTAAAACACTTCCAAATTAATAAATAATAATAAAATCATTTTAAAACACA
>NC_029790.2:115773713-115775451 GCF_000816755.2 Arachis ipaensis | reverse complement strand
ATCTAAAAATATATATATAATATAATTTTTTTGGTAAATTAAATAAATACATCTAAAATAACAAATAACAAATCAAATATTATTTTATAAACACATCGAAAACTATAAAAAATTATTTAAAGATGTATACTATCAAGCATAAAGATAAGAGTTGTTATGTTTATTTAGCTATGATAAGAACAAGGCACAGAAGAGCAGATGGAAGAAGAGTGTGAAACGTTGCAGATCTAAATTTTTATAAGTGTGAAAAGTTTAATGGAGTGAAAATTATTGATATATTTAAGGATTATTTAAAATGTGTTAGGGTTTAAAAAGTTTAAAATTAAATTGTTGAATTTTAGTTTTATTTAAACTGTTTTTTGAATTTGTATTTTAAATTAAAAAATATTAAATCTATTTAAATATGTTTGTTTTAATTTTTTTCAAAATTAATGTAATAAAAAACTATTAATTGAGTAGATATGTGCGTCATCGATTTATGTTAATTTTGATTTTTATTGAATTGTTAAATCATGCACTTATGGCTCTACTAAAAAGGTGTTAATTATAACTTCAATTTATTCAATTATTTTAATTAAAATAATGTATCATGCATGTCATGCTAGCATTATTATTCATTAGGTTATAAGCTTTCCTTAATTAGGACATAATCAATATGACCAAGTAAAATTTATAGTTTTATTGTGCTCACAAATTATAATTTTCTTTTTCAAGAATTCAATTAGGAAAAGTATAGGTAACCAACAAGATTTTTGAACAATGTGTAAACAATGTGAATTAATAGAATTAAAAAAATAAATTTAATTAGTAGCATTAAATTATGATGTAGTGTATTTTCATTTGATTGGTGGTTGTTCATGTTGTTTAAAATTTTCATTGTTCCCCTAGTACTCTCCATTGAATTAAGAGAATTATTAGGTTCTAATCGCCAAAAGACTTAAAAAATAAATATTCTAAAACAAGCAAAAAAAAAAAAAACGTAATCTTTCGTAATAAAGAATTTATAGATTAAAATTTAAGAATCATATATCAAAATACGTATAATTAAAAAATTACGTTATGTTTGATATTTTTTTATAGATTATAATTTTTTCTTTCCGTCGAGATATACGAATTAAAATTCATGTTATATTTGATGATTTGTTTTTGGTTTATGATTTTTGTTCATTTCAAAATTTTAAAATTTTGGTAACACATGATAGTTTCAAAAATGATGTTTCAAACAAGAAAGTTGATGTTTTAATATAGTAAAATTGACGATTTCAACTATTATTTAAATGATTAAATATTACTATTTTAATTCGATAAAAAAACAATAATTTTAACTGTTATTTTAAATGATATAAAATTGTTATTTTAATATAGTAAAAACGACTTTTCAATTTTAAATAATAAAAATTGTCATTATAATCTAATAAAAATGCCATTTCATATAATTAAAAAACTGTTATTTTATTCAGTGAAAATTCATTTTATACAACTCAAAATATTATCATTTTATTCGGTAAAAATAATGATTTTTAATTGTCATTTTCAATGAATAAAAAACTGCCGTTTTAAATATGGTAATTGTGGCAATCTTTAAAAAATCAACCCCTTGAGATTGTAATGTTTCTTGAAAGTACTTATTGAAAATAATGAGGGTTAAAATCGTCATAATTACTTAAAAAATCATTGTTTTAATCGAAAATTTTTGTAGTGATTTTATTGTATATTTATGTATAAATACATCTATAAT
>NC_029790.2:115768952-115773381 GCF_000816755.2 Arachis ipaensis | reverse complement strand
AGCATGATAATTTTTATTAAATAACTTTTTTTATTAGATGTGTTGTGATACTAATAAAGACCTACTCTAAAAATTATGTAATAAAAGCATGAGATAGAATTTAAACTTAAGTATCCTAAATTATAATAAAATATTTAAGTCAACTGAACTACTTTTTATTTTTTAAAAGATCACTACTAGCTTTTTATAAAAAATTGGAGGACCATAACCCCATTACCCTACCCTAGTTAAACTCCACCACTTAGTAACGTTGCATATTTATTTTTCTGATACAATGAATGTCTATTTATATGTTTCTTTTATTCGATATATAATTTTAAAAACATTTTCATATTACTTTCTGAATTTCGTAACGCAATGTTGGATTAAAATAGAAAAAAATTATTAATTAAGAATTTTGTTTCTCGCCTATGTTTTCCTGATTAAATTGATTGGTTGTATATATCCATTAAACAAAATTATTAAATGATGAAATATTTTTCTACCGGAACTACTTAGATAAAGATTTTTAAACATTTTTTTAAAGATATTTTTAATAATTAAAATTCAATATATATAACTGATTAAATTGTATTATTTTTGTCAAACTTAAATTAGACAAATTAATTTCGTTATAGGTTTAAGATTCAAAATATATATAAAATAGGGGTATTGTAGTCATTTTTTATAAAAAAATATTAATTTAGATCGGTTTAAAATTTGGTTCATCAATTTTTTGACCAAATCGATTTATCCAATCTAATTATGACAGAAATAATACGATTTAATCGATTACATATGTTAAATTTTAATTGTTAAAAAACATCTTTAAAAAAAGACGTTTTAAACGTCTTTATTTAAATGACTCCCTTTTTCTACATATATATGTCGTAATTAATTCCTTTTAATTTATATATAAAATCTAGTAGCTGAGAGCTGATTAGAATACTCGGCCCTGTATAGAAGTGCCATGTACGTAAAAAATTAAGTATACCCGACACAACGTAACCCTATTTAAAAAAAAACAATAATACTCTACATTTAAGTGATTTTACTAATTAAATCTAACCAATTAATTTAGACTTATGAGCCGCATAATTTATAACAGACTTTTGACGTAAATCTTTTTACAAGAGTTTCCAAATTTATAGAATGCACATTTTTCGATTCATTTGTTATTACACAATGATATTGTTATAATAATATTTCGGTTCATTCTTCATCAATTTTAAATTGAATGGAATGGTATGAAATCTAATGCAATTGAATAAAGTGATAATGAATAATTTCATCCTTCTTTGCCAAAATCAGTATTGTTTATGAATTTGAATTTGGATAGAATGCAAGAGTTTCTGAATTTATAGAATGCACAATTTTTGATTCATTATTTGTTGTTACACAATGGTGTTGTTATGATAATATTTTGATTCATTCTTCAACAATTTTAAATTGAATGGTGTGGAATCTAATGCAATTGAATAAAGTGATAATGAATAATTTCATTATTCTTTGCTAAAATCATTGTTGTTTATGAATTTGAATTTGGATAGAATGCAATGGTTTCTGAATTTATAGAATGCACAATTTTTGGTTCATTTGTTATTGCACAATGGTGTTGTTATGATAGTATTTGGTTCATTTTGCAGTCCAGGTGTATTGTCGATGAACAATTTGTCCCAAAGGTTGGGATGACTTTCAAGACACTTAAAGAAGCTAGAAAGTTCTAAAAAAATTATTCCAAACTTGCTGGTTTTTTACGAAAATAAGGAACACCACTCGGAAGGGAGATGAAATTAAGAATCAAGTAATTAAACGTAGTAGAGAGGAGAAATGAAAATCCAAGATATTTTCAACTCTAAAGACAACCCCCTTAGTAGGAATAAACTGCCCAACCAGAATGTATGTACATATATTGAAGGATGTTGGTCTTTAGATCATTTTTGAAGTTGTTTTGAGTCATTCACATCCTTACTATCCAGATCGAGCAGAGCTGCTTAAACAACACAGGGAGCTAAGCATATTTGTGTGTGCGTACCATTGAAAATAATGAGGAAGTCAGAATCAGATCGAATAAAACATATCTGTCGTTTGTAGCAGCAATGAGTGGTTATCGTGAACTAAGTTTTATTGAAAAAGAAGTGAGGAATTACATTATAAGAGAAGTACGAAATGTTTTTGAAGATGATGCCAAAGAATTTGGGACATACTTATTAAGAATGAAAGAGAAGAATCAAAATTTCTTTTTTTTAGTTTAATCTTAAAGTTGATCAATCTATCAAAATTGCATTTTGGGCTGATGCAAGAAGCAGGGTTGCGTATGAATATTTTGGAGATGTAGTTTCATTTGATACGAATTACAACACAAACAGATAATTTTTGCCAATCTGATTTCAGTTTATTGTGATATACTATTTGGTTCATACGCATAACTAGTTTCAGTTCATAATGTATTTTTCTTTCGGTGTCCATTGCAAGTACAATTTGGTTTTTGGTTCTTTTGTGGCTGTGAATCACCATGGTCAGTCGACACTTCTTGGATATGCTTTGATGAAAAATGAGGATATTCAGTCATTCAAATAGTTATTTGAATGTTGTCTTCGTTGCATGGGAGGAAAGATACCAAAAGGGATTATTACTGATCAATGTGCATCCATGCAAATGGCTATTGAAACCTGTATGCCAACAACAATTCACAGGTGGTGTATTTGGCATATTATGAAAAGGATTCCACATAAATTAAATGGCTACAATAGACACGAAGAAATTGAACAAGAGAAGAGTCATGTTATTTGGTACTCGTTTACAACAGATGCATTTGACAAAAATTAGAATAATTTTCTCATGAAGTATAGTGTTGGAGGCAATAAGTGGTTTTCAGGTAACGTAGAATTATTCGAATTAATTGATGTTACTTTCGATGAAAACGGGTATAACTTTCGGTTCATTTTGTATCTGATTTTTTAATTCTGTCCCATTTTGTAGATATATATGAAGATTGTCATTTATGAATTTCAATTTATCTTGATCACAACTATTGGGTTAGGATGAGAAGCACACAAAGAAGCGAGAGCATGCGTGCTTTTTTTAACAATTTTATTACACGCAATAGCTCCTTGATTCAAATTTGTGAAGCAATATAATAATTGCCTAAGATGTAGAGTGCAAAGAGAAAGAGAATTTAATGCTGTAGATTTTCATACTATCATACCGTGTGCAACAAAATTATCAATAGAGGCTTAATTTCAGCATGTGTATACTTATGAGAAGTTTAGGAAAGTGTAAGCATAATTTAGAGGAAAGGTGAATTGCATCACAAGATCAACGCAGTCTGCTGTAGGTTTTACGGCATCTGAAGTTGTAGAACAGGTTTCGAACTCAACATTCAACAAGTTTTTTGTTACATACGATGCGATATCATGCAAAGTAAAATGCCAATGCTTATTGTTTGAGTCATGGGATATATTGTGCCATTATTCTTTGAGCGAGTAGATAAAGTGGCACCAAAATATATATTGCAACGCTGGAGTAAGAATGTAAAAAGGAGGCACACACATATCAAGAACATCCAAGACGAGCCTTTATTGGAGCCAAGAAGCAAGAGATTTGATGATTTGGTGTTTCGCTCGCACAATATTTGTGAATTTGTGTCAGAATCTGAGGAGTTGACTGGAATTCTCCACCACGCTTTTGATAATGTCATGGCTAATATGCAAGAATATCAAGCAAAAAGTAAAGGTAAATGTTTGTTATCTCATGAAGATGCTACGTTGAATGATGTTAACGACCTTCAAAGTCCCCCATGTGTTAGAACAAGAGGACGTCCCAAGAATAGACTGGGATCGAATATGGAAAAAAGAATCGCAAATGCATCAAAGAAAAAGAAAAAGGCAGCTCTAAGTGAGGTAATATTGATTTATTTTTTATTAGCCAAAAATGTGTTTGTGCATATTAGTACATTTGCTAATATATTATTTACTTCTTTTACAGTTGAACCTTTTAGATGGTAGATCAATGATTCAGTCAAGATCCATCCTTTATCATGCACATGATATGAATTATCCTAGAGAGGATATGACGCACTATGATAGAAGTTTCGGTGTTTAGTAAAATAAATTTCAGTTCATTTATGTTTTACTCATATAATATTTTTTCCTTTGATGAAAATGAGGGTTAATTTCTGATTTGTGTTATATTTTATTGAATAGTCTCTTTTTGGTTTTTCAAATTAGCTTCTGCAATTGTGTTGTGGTAACAGGTTATATGTTTATTGAATACATTTTGGTTCATTTGTGACTAAATTTCGTTTTATTTGTGTTTTTGCCAATGTTGAGGTTTGATAAATACATTCAATCTATTCATTATAAACCTAGATTCATTCAAATTAATGTAATCTCAATACAGCTCAGACATTTCTAACAAATAAATCAAAAGAAATTTAAGAAAATATCTT
>NC_029790.2:115753416-115768921 GCF_000816755.2 Arachis ipaensis | reverse complement strand
CCCTACAACACAGAGCCTTATGCTTAAGTCATAAAACAGAGGTGGTGAGGTATTACGACCTCTAAAAATAAAATTTAGTATATGTAGTAGTGTGAAAAATGTTTATAACTAGGAGCCTTTGAAGAAAAAGGGGTAAACAAAATCGTTAAATTGAAAAGTGCAACACTCCGATCGATAACGTAACGAAACAGATAAGGGATAAACTAACACAAGTATAAAAACAAGAGAGTGCCAAAAAATACGAATATCAAAACTCAAGACTCGGTTTGCAAAGATAACCGTCCGATCATAGAAGTATACATATGTATATATAAAGTAAGGAACCCAAAAGAAACCCAAAAGACAAGTTATAGAACCTGTTCTCCAAAACAACCTCTAAGAGGAGTCAAAACAATATATATGTATATAATGGAGATAATAAGTATCTAAGTAAGTACATAAAACCAAAATAAAGTCCCGAGAACTAAGGATCTTTGCTAATCTAGAAGTCTCCAGCATTCCTCAGTGAGGAGCCTCACGACCTGCATCTGAAAACCACAAAATTCGCATGGGTGAGAACCGAGGTTCTCAGTATGGTAACAGTGCCCACATATCTAACATGTAATGTCTTGGGAAAGCCGAAGGCAATCCTAGAACTTCCAACAGACAATCAAAGCTTATAAACAGACTAAACCATAAAAGGAACAGGCAACTAGATAAAGATCTTCAGTCTAACTAACAGTCCCCTTTTCAAATCCTTCGAACCTCCCAACCGCCATCAGTAATTTGATATCTCAAACACAATAATATCAACAAGGAAATGCACAAGTAGGAAGCAAATACGGCAATTAGACAATTAGCAAGTATTATGCAGTCAATTAGGCATTCCAAACAATTCACATATAATGCATATGATGTATGCCTGTCCTAGTGGCTGATGAGTCTCATCTGTCGGTTATAAAGCCAACCCGACAAGTCCTGGTAGCTAACCATTGGACTATCCCTCTGTCGTGTATCTCCAACTCGAGTTATTCTCAATCATAATCATCAATACATATTCACAACACCCGCACTGGTGTTTATCCACAGGGGCGAGCTCATCCGGAACTTTTACAGTGTCCGGCCACACTTACGACATAGGGTCAGCAGAGTATCGAGTCTCCACCTGGAGCACGTGGTGGCTAGCCACTGCTTTCACCCAGGAAAACTAGTATCTCAGATAGTGGAAGTGCAACATTCACATTTCATTCAATAAGCATATATGCAATCATACTCAGTCATAATTCAGCAATAACTCAACCATTCGGCTCATAATATAATTCATAACTAGCCAATTTATTAACAATCACAGCCCTTTGTCTCATGGTATATAAAGCACTTCCACCATCATCATCAGCACCTCATACAATTATCTTTGATCATAATTCATCATTAATTCTCCCCTTACTTCATCCACAAGTTACCACATTTCCTAACTTCTTCCCATCGCTAGGCATACCATAAGAATTTAGTACATAAAGGGTGAGAATAGAGGCTTAGAAGTCTAAAATTTGGTTTTGAAAACTCAAAAATCAGTTTTTGGTGAAAATGGGGTCACGCGTGCGCGTCGCCCATGCGCACGCGTGGAAGGCTGAAAAAGTAGAGTGACGCATGAGCGTCACCCATGCGCACACATGGGAAGCAGAGAGATCAAGTAACGCGTGAGCGTCAGCCACGCGTACGCGTGGGTGTGTTTTGTGCTCCTCGCACAAAACCAACACAGTACCAGCGCAACTCTCTGGATTTTCCAATGGGCACTTACATTAATACAGTGACGCGTATGCGTCGGCCAGGCGCACGCATGGGGAGTAAAAATCTGAGATTGACGCGTGCGCGTCGGTTAGGCGTGCGCATGGGAGCACGACTTGCCAAAAATTTTACAAAGTTAAAAAGCTGCAGAATTCCAATTTCAAACCCCAAACTTCCGACGGGAATAACTTTTTCGTTTCAAATCATTTTTCATCTGTTCTTCAAACGGCATAAACATCTCGGATCCAATTTTATTTCTAAAAAAGTTTGACACAAATTGGGGATCCGGAGACCAAGATATGCTCCGTCAAAATAGACCTAAAAACCACAATTTCATAGATTAACATTTTCATCAATTCACAATCCACCATTTTAACCAATCTCAATCAAATAACTCAGTTTCAAACAAAATATCATATTATATATCTTTCCGCATTCTCATTTCCAACAATATCATTTCCATCAACCATCAATACATACAATCAATATCATCCTCACCATCAACATGGTTTCACCCACCGTTCAATCTCAACCAATCATTAAGCATATATCACAACATGCATATCTCTCATGCATCATTACATCAAAACATCAACATTCATTAATCATATACATAACTACACATTTCATCTCAACCAATCAGCAACATCAATAGTCCAAATCCTATCTTAGGGACTCTAACCTAAGTTTTCACACCACATTACATTTTAGATACAGGAAATCGAAACCATACCTTGGCCGCCTCCCCGCTCAACCCAGAACACCTCCAAATCACTTTTTCACAAGCTTTCAAAGCTTCAATACCTCTAAGAACATATTTTTAGCACCCAAAAGCCCTTTTACAAGCTTTCCAAAACTTCAATCAAGCTCCAACACACATATATACACTTCCTAAACCACAATACCACATTCAAACATACCCACTCAATACCCAAACATCATAAACCAATAAATTTCACTAGAGTTGAGAATCTTACCACACTCAAAGATCAAGAAGACAAGATTAAGCCTATCCTTCAAGCTAGTTGGATCCTATAACATCAAAAGCTCACAAATCTCAACATTTTTTACCCAAAATTTCGAAATTAAGGCTGGGATTTCAGAGAGTAAATCGTAACTTACCTCAAGAACAAAGTTATGGGTTTTGTAGAACTCGACACGGTGAACGCATGGCCGCAAACGGTGTGGCAATCGGAACTCCGGATCAAAAGTTATGGTGATTTGAAGATCAAGTAAGGGTGAGAACTTTGGAAGAGTGTTCTTCCCCCTTTCCTTGCAATTTCAGCTTTTTGGGGTTTAAGAGAGGAGAGAGAGTGATGAATAAGGGTTTTAGATTGAGTTTGGTTGGGCCAAAAGCCCAATATGGGTCCGGTTGGCCTGGTTTGACCCGTTCGGTCCAATCTTAGGCCGATTTCTTTAAAATTAGTGTCAAAATTCTCGTTTTAATTTTCTCTATCATATTAAGCCATAAAAAACATATTTCTAATTTTCTAGAATAATTTTTAATTTATGAATTAATTAGTCATTAATTAACCGGATTTTACATATATATTAACATTTACAATTTCTTACAAAAGAGTGTTCAAGAATGTCAATAGAAAATCATTACAATTTAGAAGATTGAACATATTTACTTTCTATATCTCTAGAAGAGAATCTACAAAAAGGACTTGAGAGGGCAGTGGATGGCTTTGAGATTCTTATGCTTTTAGATCCGTTTATGACTTTGTCTCTCAATTTATTTATCTTGTCCAAGAGAATGGTTGGCCATATTCATACCTGAAAGCATCGACTTGTTCCTACAATTGAAAGAAATTTATTCATATGAACCGAAATAAACTAAGAAATGAACTCAAATGAACTAAGATATGAACCAAAATTACTTAAAGAATAAAAACTTTAGTCAATACTTATCAGCAGACCTCGGTTAATTTACAAATGAACTGAAATTAGTTTAGATTTGAACAAATAGTCAAAAAGACCCAATCATCAACGAAAACACATTGAACGTATACAGTTGCAAAAATAAGAGCTATAACTAACTGAACAAGCACACATGAATAAGTTCAGCAAAGTCAAGCCAAACAAAACCAAATAAACCTCAATTAAACTAAGAAATGAACCGAAATTACTTAATGAATAAAAAATTTGGTCAATACTTAACAGCAGCATCAAGTGAATCTCAGTTAATTTATAAATGAACCGACATTAGTTTAAATTTGAACAACCAGTCAAAAAGACTCAATCATCAATAAAAACACATCCAATTCATTTCTGGTTTCAAATGAACCTCATTTAAACAAGAAATGAACCAAAATTTATTAATATGTATTAATTTAAAAGTAAAGGATCAACTATGTTTAATGATACTTACCTATTTTCAGCTTTTACATTTGTATTTTTACTTTTTGATCTTTTTGGGATAGATTGTTTCCAGCCATTTCATGACGTATATTCCGCAATCCCAACTAATAAAGAAATAAGAAAGTAAAAAATGATTAATAGGGCAGACACAGAAAAGCATAGTAAAACATATTAGATAACACTACTATAGCAAAGAATAATAGGAAGATTAATACGATGTTTATTGACCGCTGATCGAAATATATGGTACTTCAACGCCCTCTTCGTTGTCCACCAAAGGTTTTACCCAGCATAGACCCTCGTTTGGGATACTATCAAGCTCTGAAAAGGATAGGATATAAACAATGCTCAATCAGGTACAAAAAGTTATTGATATGATTTAATTAGAGCAAAAATTCCAGAAATAAGAGATAACTTACAACAAAAATATGTATTATGTAAATAACTTACAATAAATTTATTCAAAGCTATTCTTTCAACATACACATCTTCTTTTTTGATGGGGTCAAACACATGAAAGACCTTCTTCTGAACATCAGCAATTAACAACCACTAATGACCTCCATGGCAAATTGGTGTAAACAGCTGAAGTTTGAAAAAATGATAAAATATTTCAGTCTAAATGATACCAAATAACATAATTATTTAAGAAATTTTAGAAATCACAACTTACAAATAGATGAGATGCTAGTTTTTTGTCAAAGAAAAGGTAGGTAGTCCTTAAATTCATTGATCTGGAAGGCTTTCTTAGTGTCTGGATCAATGTACTCGTGGTTATGCTTCGCCAACATGGAATTCTGTAAAATGAACCGAAATAAAATTCTTGTATCATACCATACATAATCAAAACGAACCAAAATTAACGATAAAATTTAATGATAGCTAACCACAATATCTCTTGGGACGCAGTATATCTCTTCATCAAATATGTGACATATTTTTGTTTTTAAAAAGCATATACAGTGCGGAGACCACTTATAGGACCAAAATTTATTAGATATATGGGAATATAACTTTTTAGAAAAATCATTCATGTTAATGTGACATATTTTTGTCATTCTTGATATGCATCATCCACTGATAACATTTTTTGCTCAGCTCCTCTGTTATTTTCTTTTTTTTTTATCGGAGTCTTGTACTTTTCAAGGGTGCCCAAACTCGGCTTTGGAGTTGTTTCTTTCCCATATTGCAATGCTATTGCCACCCTAGCATCCATCACCACCTCTACTAAAATTTCAATTTGTGTTATTATTAATGCAGAGCTCGATGGACTTATGCCAAGACTAAATGAAGGTGCACCAAAGTCATATTTCCAATGTTGAGGATGGGAAGGACTGCAAGATGACAGAGAAAAGTTTTCAAAAATAATAAAAAAGTATTATGATATAACATCAAAACTAATAAAAAGGATTTTCAATAGAACTTACTCATTAACAACATCTTCTTGCTCTGACTCCCTTACCGAAGTTTCTGTGGGGGCTTGCTGTTGATGTTGCGGAGGGAAGCTGAATTACATAGTAAAGTGTTTCAAAATGAACCAAAAAATTATTATGATATAATTTTAAGTAGAACTTACTCATTAACAGAAGCTTCTTGCTTTGATTTTCTTGCCAAAGTTTCTGTGGATGCTTACTGTTGATGTTGAGGAGGGGAGCTGGATTACACAGTAAATTATTTCAAAATGAACCAAAATTATTATGATAGGATTTTAAGTAGAACTTACTCATTAATAGAAGCTTCTTGCTCTGATTTCCTTGCCAAAGTTTCTGCAGGGGCTTGTTGTTGATGTTGCGGAGGGCAACTGGATTACACAATAAAGTGTTTCAAAATGAATCGAATTTTTATGATATAGCATCAAAACTAATAAAAGGTATTTTAAGTAGAACTTACTCATTAACAGAAACTTCTTTTGTTCGAGTTTGTAAAGGGACAAAAGTAAAGGTTTTGTTTTGTTTTAGCTCTTCCTCAAGAGAACTTGGAAGTGCAACTGCAATAGGAACTCTAATGAAGGTAAACAAGAAAGGAGTTAACATGCAGAAAAGTAAATTGAAAATATGCACTAAAAGAAATATGCACATTGATTAGAATAGGAAAGTAAATTGAAAAACTCACATATCCAGAGGTTGACACTGACTTTCTTATCGAACTACAAGAATTTGTTCTTTACGATCAGTTGTTGGACTACTAATAGTAAATAAAATTTCGTGTCAATATATTAAAAAAATCTTCTTATTACCTAAATTTAATAGTGCAATGTAAGTATTTCAACTTACATAGTTACAAGTTGTAAATTCTATTTTTCCTTTTTTTTTCATGCCATTTTTTTCTTGTAAAAAGTCTAACTGGGAATTCAGGGGTATTTTTTATAATAAAAAAGATACGAAACTAAAATCAACCAAGATATTCTAATTAAAAGCAGAAGAATTAAATATATGTTAAGAGAAATTATATGGTATTACTCGGTGCATTTACAGATCGCTCCAAGCTAGTCTGTGTTTGAAACACAAGTTCATTTTCACCACCCAAATTTACAGTCGGCAGTTGATAAACCACTATTTTATGGTTTATCTTGTGCTCAATTGAGTGGATTTTATCAACTCTTTACCCACTTATTTATACTATTTGCATGAGTTTACATTCTCCTTCCTGATTTTGTCTATGATTGAAAACATGCTTCTTTGGCCTTATATTTGCTAATATTAATCCTCTCTTATCA
Organism: Arachis ipaensis; assembly: GCF_000816755.2. Classification (NCBI taxonomy): domain Eukaryota; kingdom Viridiplantae; phylum Streptophyta; class Magnoliopsida; order Fabales; family Fabaceae; genus Arachis; species Arachis ipaensis. Next base: position 115,762,074 of record NC_029790.2, on the reverse strand, counting down.
CCATTAGATGCCTTGATATGTGTGTTAAGTGTTTTCAGGGATTACAGGGCAGGAATGGCTTAGAGGATGGAAAGGAAGCATGCAAAAGTGGAAGGAATACAAGAAACTGAAGGAACTGCTAAAGCTGTCCAGCCTGACTTCTCTGCACTCAAACGGTCATAACTTGAGCTACAGAGGTCCAAATGATGCAGTTCTAGTTGCATTGGAAATCTAACGTCCTGGGCTTCGATTTGATATATAATTTGCCATAGCTGCTCCGAAGTTAGGTGACACGAACGCGTGAATGATGCGCCCGCGTCGCATCTGCGAACTTCAATCCGCGCAGACGCGTGGACGACGCCTCCGCGTCACTTGCCCGCGACCTGAACGTAACAGAAATCGCAAGGAGCAATTTCTGGGCTGCTTTTGACCCATTTTTCAGCCCAGAACACATAGATTAGAGGCTATAAAGTGGGGAAATGCATCCATTCATAATCATGCTCTGATAATTCACTTCTGATGATTTAGATTTAGTTTTGAGAGGGGGATTCTCTCCTCTCTCTTTAGGATTAGGATTTAGATTAGAATTTTATTCGCTTTCAGGATTATCTCTTTTTACCAGGTTCAATATTCCTTTTTATTATTATTTTCTCAATTCTATTTATGAATTCTTCTATGTTACAGATTACTCTTTGAATTAATGTTATTTGAGGTATTTCAGTTTACAATTGCTTTTTTTTATTTATGTTACTTTTATCCCCAATCTGAAGACATTTTTATTCCAGTAGATTTATTTTTCTCCTTTTGGTCTTGGTTAAGAAATCAGTAGCTCAGGAGTTATCAAACTCAACATCATTGATAATCGTTATCTTTGCTAATTGAATTGAACTTCAATAATCCCAATCTTTCCTTAGGGATTAACTAGGATTTGAGGATCTAACTAATTAGTCACTTGACCTTCCCTTGCTCTAGCAAAGGTTAACTAGGTGGAATTAAGATTCAATTTTCATCATCATTGATAAGGATAACTAGGATAGGACTTCCAATTTCTCATACCTTGCCAAAAGTACGTTTTACAGTCATTTATTTATTTTACAGTCTTTTACTTATTTTAATTGCAATTTAAATTACTTGCTCCCTACCTTCAAAACCTCAATTTACAATCTTCATAACCAATAATAAGAACATACTTCCCTGCAGTTCCTTGAGAAGACGACCCGAGGTTTAAATACTTCGGTTATCAATTTTTAAGGGGTTTGTTACTTGTGACAACCAAAATGTTTGCCTTATTATTGGTTATTGTAAATATTTGCTTTTTACCTGTTTATTTATTTTTATTTTTGTTTTTATTTTTGCTTTTTCATAAATTAAGAGGTTATTGGTTTTTATTTAGTTATTAAAAAAATTTTTCAAAAATTTTTTTTCTTGGTGTTCATCTTGATCTTCAAGTTGTTCTTCGTGTTCATCTTGACCTTCAAGTTGTTCTTAGTTGTTTTCTTCGTTTTGATCTAAAAATTTTCAGTTTGGTGTCATTTTATTGTTTTTCTCTTTCCTCATTAAATTCAAAAATTCAAAAATTTAAAACTCAAATTTCAAATTTCAAATTTCAATTTTCAAAATTCAAATTTAAAAATTTAAAATTAAAATCTCAAATTTCAAAATCTAAAATTTCAAAATTTAAATCTTTTTAAAAAAATCATATTATCTTATCTTATTTCAAAAATCAAATTTCAATATTTAAATTTCAAAATTCAAATTTCAAAAATTTAAAATTCAAAATTTCAAATTTCATATTTCAAAATTTAATTTTCAAATTTCAAAATTTAATTTTCAAATTCAAAAATTAAATAACCTTTTAATTTAAATTTATTTTTATTTTCGTTTTTAATTTTTATTAGCTACCATGAATTCTTACCCCTTTCGCTTTGAGTTTGGTTCCAATGCTATTGCAAGGAATGGAAATTATAACAGGAACATGCATCAAGGTCAAAATAATCAGAGATGGGAGGAGCCACGAGGATCTGATCAACCCTTTAGGCAACAACCCCCTCCAAGATACCATGGACCATGACCATTCCATAATGCATGTCAAGACAATAGATATGGTGGACCCCCTTGTAGTTACCAACAAGCTCCATTATATGCCAATGAACCACCTCCTCAACATGACTTTAGACCACCATACTCACAAGCCCCCTACTACCAGACATCATCACATGATTCTAACCCGTATCCACCACACCAACCACCTTATGAGCCATATGAACCATATATAGAACCACCCCAATTCCAACCCAATTACTCCCAAGAACCACCACCTTAATATTTGCCATCTCCATATCCATCAATCCAAGAGCACTATGATCTTACTTATGATAGCCGAGCTCAACAAGAATCAAGGGATCGTCTCACGGAAACATGTGCAAAACTTTAAGCAACCCTTCGCCAACTGGATCAAGCGATAAATCGATTACCTTCACGACGTTCTGACACTCAAGGAACCCCCATGGCCTCATGTAGGCAATCTAATGAAGAACGTAGCATGAAGGAGATATTAGAAACTCCGGTGGACAGTGAGCAGCACGATTTTATATTGAAACAATTGGAAGAAGCTACGCCTGCCATTGAGGAGGAAGAAGTGGTTGAAGACTTAGGAGATGCAGAACCTCCATGGGAAACTCCAGCCATAGAACCTCCTTCAAAGACGTTTGAAATTGATGTTGAGGAGGGTGTACAACCTCCAAGGCATATCATGGCTAAAGACTTTGAAGAGGTTGATCAAGAGATGAAAATTCAAGAAGATAAAGCACTACCTCCCATGCCCTTGGTAAGTAATGAAGAAGAGATTGAATTGGAAGAAAGCTACTAAGAGGAAGAGGTTGAAATTAAAGAAGTTTGCAAAGAGGTGGAAGTTGTCAAAGAGCACAAGGGAGTGGAGCTTGAAATCACCTTGCCAAAGTTATTGGAGACTCCTCCCCCTAAGTTGCCATCATCCTTCACAACATTCAAGTGGGTAAAATTCATATCCCTTAGCTTTCTAATCCCACTTGAATATGGGCTACTGGAGACGGATGGTCAACTTAGAGCTCTTTGTGGCATTAAGAGTAAGAGGAAGATGGCCAGTGGTAAGAACTGTCCTGCAAGGTTCATTATGGTTGGAAGCTTTAAGTTTAAACGCAAAGGTTGGTGTAGAGCTCAACTGAATGGGTCTAGGAAGTTGTTTGGCCGCTTTAGTGAGAATTCAGATTGCTTGCTACCCAGATGGAATCATGATGATCAACACAAAAATGGGTGTAAAAGCAAAGTTTGTGATCCTGGAGTCTGTTCTGACATTCAGCACACTGGAAGCCTGAGAACCTGTTTAAAACTGCTCAAGGGCTTTACGTGCCTAGTTTGGGATCCCGGAGGTTCCTGGAAGTACAAACACTGGTGGAGATTCCTGGATGAGTTCAAGCACAAGCCACCATAACATAGGACTCCCCAAATGTCCAACTTAAGGACTTTAACTAAAAGTGCTAGGTGGGAGACAACCCACCATGGTATGATCGTTCCTGTTTCAGTTTTATTTTGTTTTGTCTGTTTTTATATTATATTATTTTCATTGAACCTGAATACTATTCATAGCATTTGCATCAGCACTGCATACTGCATTAAAAAAAAAAAAGCACGCACGCAACGCGGCAGCGTCGCTAACGCGTCCGCGTCGCCAGTGCATTGGGAAGAAAATAAATCGAACAGAAAGTCACGCGAGAGCGTGGCTGGAGGCGTGCCCCTGACACAAATCACCTCAAGCGACCGCGTTGTTGACGCGTCCGCGTCACATGGGAAAAATGCCTCCCACGCGTCCGCGTCACTCACACGGCCACGTCACCTGGAAATCGACGTAAGAAAGGGCGCACGACCGAAAGTTGTGCGAGAGTGGTGCTGGACTGGTGCTGATCGCACACGCCTTACCACGCGGACGCATGGCTCATGTGTCCGCATCATATCCCCATGATGGCCACTCACGCGATCGCATCGACCACGCGACCGCGTCACCCTGGATTTTTGCAATACCAAGTTTCGAACAGAGAGTTGTGCGACCGCGAGGCTGCACTCGGGCCAATCGCACAAATCAGGTCACGCGATCGCGTGACCCATGCGTCCGCGTCACCTAACCTTATCGCGCACCACGCGACTGCGTCACCCACGTGTCCGCGTCGCCTGCGCCGCACAGCTTATCCAGATCAGCCAAATATCTTATCTTTTCTTTCCCAATCCTAATTTTTCCTCCCTCCTTTCTTTCTTACTTTATTTCTTTCCCTTCTCATTCTTCTTATCTTTCATTTATTTTACTTAATTTATTTACATATTTCATTCATTGCATCTTAATTTTTTGCATATTTTTATTTTTCTTTCTAAATTCATTATTTTACCTTTGGTGTTAATTTTCTTATTTAACTGTTGCATCTTCTCTTGAATTATTTTGGGTGCTTAGTAACTTGTTTTGGATAGGTAATATTATTTATATCAATTCCAATCTTTGATACATGTATTACTTTTACATTGACATTAATTTATATTATCTCTCCTTACCCACACTCTCTTCCCTATTTTTTTTGCATTCTTGATTTGCCATGTACTTCTACTGTTTTCTCATTTGCATATTGTAGCTACCATGTAATTGAGACCCTCATTATCTGGCATTAACCCAACCATATTTTATTTTATCTTTATTTCTGGATTACTGTTCTTCTTTTTCTCTTCTTTCAGGCTGGCCACCTAAAACGAAAAAAGGGAACAACTTCTATAAGGGAAAACATACGAGTCCATCTGCACAATCCTTGAAGAAAAGCATCAGTTGGAACAACCCGTCCACCTGCACATCTCAGCATGCACCGAGGACAGTGCAATCTTTAAGTGTGGGGAGGTCGATACCGATCTCCATGGGTTAGTTACCTTCTTTTCAACACCGATACTCTTATTTTCTTTATTTGTTTATTGTTGCATCTGCATATTTGATTTCATATTTGTTTGATTTTATGCATTTAGTTACTACTTGGTTGAAGTAATATTTTCTTTTTCAAGAAATTTTATAGTATTTCACTAATTTAAATCAAAATTTTTGTGTTAAATTTGTTTGAAGTTGTATTTGGAACATGATTTTTGAGCTAAAGAACACACAACCTGTGAGATTTGAGCTTATTTATATGGTTACATTATTTAACCATAAATATTTTATTCCTGTGTGTTTCCTTCTCTATGATTGTAATCTATATTTTGTTCCAATCTATATGTCCATTATTTAGTGTATTTACATGTTTGCATATGATTGAGGCCATTATTTGATTTTAGCTTACTTATCCCAAATAAGCCTACCCTTTAAATCACCTTTGTCAGCCACTTTGAGCCTTTTAATCCCCATTTGTTCTATATTTTACCACATCACTAGCCTTAAGTAGAAAAATAATTAAATATCCCAATTGAATCTTTGGTTAGCTTAAGATAGGGATTGTGCAACAATTAAGTGTGGAAAACTGTGGGAACTTGGGTTAATAAGGGAATGTATCATGTTTCTAATTTTGAATATTGAAAAATTTGGGTACCTACTCATGTAAAACAGAAAATTAAAAAAAATTCCATATGCATTGATATGTTATTCTAGTTTTTATGTCTCTCTAAAAAAAAGAGAAAAAGAAAAAGAGAAAAAAAAATATAATATAAATAAATAAATAAGGGGACAAAATTACCCAAATGTTAAGTTAATAAAAGATCAATGCATATGTGATAAAATTAAAGAAAAATTGATACATGAGTATGTAATGCAAAAGTGAAGACTATGGGTAGCTAGGCATGATTCTAGAGTTATATAGAGTATATGTATGTTAGGTGAAAGCTTAGGTTAATTAAAGATTCAATTTATAAAGCTCACTCAGCCATATACATATACCCTTACCCTAATAGGTTGCATTTCTTATATTTTACCATTCCTCTTCATCTTTATAGCTTCTCTTGAGCTTAGCATGAGGACATGCTAATGTTTAAGTATGGGGAGGTTGATAAACCACTATTTTATGGTTTATCTTGTGCTCAATTGAGTGGATTTTATCAACTCTTTACCCACTTATTCATACTATTTGCATGAGTTTACATTCTCCTTCCTGATTTTGTGCTATGATTGAAAACATGCTTCTTTGGCCTTATATTTGCTAATATTAATCCTCTCTTATCACCATTAGATGCCTTGATATGTGTGTTAAGTGTTTTCAGGGATTACAGGGCAGGAATGGCTTAGAGGATGGAAAGGAAGCATGCAAAAGTGGAAGGAATACAAAAAACTAAAGGAACTGCTAAAGCTGTCCAACCTGACCTCTCTGCACTCAGATGGTCATAACATGAGCTACAGAGGTTCAAAGGATGCGGTTTTAGTTGCGTTGGAAAGCTAACATCCAGGGCTTCGATTTGATATATAATTTGCCATATCTTCCCCGAATTTAGGCGACGCGAACGCGTGAATGAAGCGCCCGCGTCGCATCTGCGAACTTCAATCCGCGTGGACGCGTGGACGACACCTCCGCGTCACTTGCCCGCGACCTGAACGTAACAGAAATTGCAGGGAGCGATTTTTGGGCTGCTTTTGACCCAGTTTTCAGCTCAGAACACACAGATTAGAGGCTATAAAGTGGGGGAATGCATCCATTCATAATCATGCTCTGATAATTCACTTCTGATGATTTAGATTTAGTTTTGAGAGGGAGATTCTCTCCTCTCTCTTTTGGATTAGGATTTAGATTAGAATTTTATTCACTTTCAGGATTATCTCTTTTTACCAGGTTCAATATTCCTTTTTATTATTATTTTCTTAATTCTATTTATGAATTCTTCTATGTTACAGATTACTCTTTGAATTAATGTTATTTGAGGTATTTCAGTTTACAATTGCTTTCTTTTATTTATGTTACTTTTATCCCAATCTGAAGACATTTTTATTCCAGTAGATTTATTTTTCTCCTTTTGGTCTTGGTTAAGAAATCAGTAACTCAGGAGTTATCAAACTCAACATCATTGGTAATCGTTATCTTTGCTAATTGAATTGAACTTCAATAATCCCAATCTTTCCTTAGGGATTAACTAGGATTTGAGGATCTAACTAATTAGTCACTTGACCTTTCCTTGCTCTAGCAAAGGTTAACTAGGTGGAATTAAGATTCAATTTTCATCATCATTGATAAGGATAACTAGGATAGGACTTCCAATTTCTCATACCTTGCCAAAAGTGCGTTTTACAATCATTTATTTATTTTACAGTCTTTTACTTATTTTAATTGCAATTTAAATTACTTGCTCCCTACCTTCAAAACCCCAATTTATAATCTTCATAACCAATAATAAGAACATACTTCCCTGCAGTTCCTTGAGAAGATGACCCGAGGTTTAAATACTTCGGTTATCAATTTTTAAGGGGTTTGTTACTTGTGACAACCAAAACGTTTGTACGAAGGGATTTCTGTTGGTTTAGAAACTATACCTACAACGCGACTGTTTTTATGATTTATAATGTGTTTAATAGTGTGGGGGAGGTTGATAAACCACTATTTTATGGTTTATAATGTGTTTAATTGTGTGGTTTTATCATGATCTTTACCCACTTATTCATATGATTAGCATGCATTTATATTTCCTTCCTAAAATTATTACATGATTAAAAACTTGCTTCCTAGAGACTTTTAATTATGTATTTTAATTCTCCTTTATTCTATTCGATGCCGTGATTTGTGTGTAAAGTGTTTCAGGCTTTATAGAGCATGAATGAGTTGGAGATTGGAAAGGAAGCTTGCAAAAATAGAAGGAGCACAAGAAATTAAGGAGATGACCAGCGAGAAGTGATGCGGCCGCATGGCTCATGCGACCGCGCGAAAGAGAGGAAATCGCAGTGCCATGCGACCGCGCGGATTGGAATAGCACAAGTGACGCGGAGGCATGGACGACGCGCCCGCGTGGCAAAGCAAAACGCCGCATGACGCGTCCGCATGAATGACGCGATCGCGTGACATGCGCGATCTGCATAATCTGCAGAATTCGCTGGGGGCGATTTTGGTCCCTGTTTTAACCCAGTTTTTGGCCCGAGAAAGCAGACTAGAGCCAGAGAACATGCAGAAACGAAAAACAACATTCATTCTACACAGTTTTAGTTTTTAGATCTAGTTTTACTTCTCCTCTAGGTTTTTTTCTCTCTACACATTCATAGTTCTTAGGATTTTTATTTTCGATTGCTTTTTGCATTGGGATATTGAGAAGAGTTATTACCTCATCAAAACTTCGTCATTCTAGTTCGTTTTCTTTACTTGGCTTTACTCTTCCATGTCCTTTGATTTACTCAATTTTATTATTGAATTATTTTAGAATTTATTAATACAAGAGTTACTTTTATTTTTAATTGATTCCTTTGAGTTTTATTTATCATGTCTTTCATTAGTTCCCTTTCCTATGTTATGTGTTCCATATTCACAATGAGCGAGTAGTTCCCTAACTTGATGGGGAGTTGATTGAAAGGAACCCTTCAGTTGGAATACTCAAAAGAGAGATTGTAATTGGGTTTACTGTTGGATGGCTCTCTAGTCACTAACGCCAATCCTTCCAAGTAAGCGGATTGGGACTTGTGAATAGAAATAGCATTCCAACTTGTTTGACTTTTCCTTA
>NC_029790.2:115746276-115752763 GCF_000816755.2 Arachis ipaensis | reverse complement strand
GGATTGGGACTTGTGAGTAGAAACATCATTCCAACTTGTTTGACTTTCCCTTATTTAGTAAGGGATAACTAAACAGAACGACCTTCAATTATCAATTAATCTTGAGAGTACTGCAACAAGAATAGGGCTTCCAACTAATCTACTCTCAGTCAAGGCTTTTATTTAAATTACTTAATTTCCCCAATTTAATTTCCTGTTTATTCAACTCAAACTCTTTCTGAAAATATCTGATTAATAAAATAGCACACCTTTCTACAACTCGTTGGGAGACGACCTGGGATTCATACTCCCAGTATTTTAATTTTAATTTTTGTGACAACCTTTCTAAATTGATAAGCGAATTTCTGGCTGGTTAAGAACTATACTTGCAACGCACAACTTATATCAATTCTTAATTAGCCGATTTCTGCCACGTCAGCAGTCTAAGCAAAAAAATAAATATTATTCAGTAAATCCAAAAAATTACATCGGTTTTTAGGAAAACTTAGCAGAGAAAGAAAAAAATTTTATATAAGAAACTGAATCTTACATCTGTGATGAATCATATCGCGCATCTATCGAGTCGCGGTCATTTTTCTATGTTTAAGCCCGAGCAACTTTTGTTTTTGTAGGATTGTCATTTTTTCTCTTCATTCTTTTTTCTGTTTCTTTTCTTTTTTTTACTTATCTTCTCTATTTCTTCGCTTCTGAAAATTCATACAAAAAGTTTTTATTTAAAATTAGGATGAATCTTAATTTAAAATGAAATGAACCAAAATTTTTAAACGATTGCAACATACAGTCCATGTTCGAAAACAAGTAGAGAAACAAGCAGTCAAGTGAATCTCAGTTGATTTACAAATGAACCAAAATTATTTCAAATTTGAACAAGCAGTGAAAAAGACTCAATCATCATCAAAGATACATTGAATGTATACAACTGACAAATATTAGAGTTATAACTAACTAAACAAGTACACATGAGTAATTTCAACAAATTCAAGTGAAACTAAACTAAATGAACATCAATTATACTAAGAAATTAATCAAAATTATTTAAAGAATAAAAAATTTGGTCAATACTTATCAGCAGCATCAAGTGAACCTCAGTTAATTTACAAATGAATCGAAATTAGTTCAGATTTGAACAAGAAGTAAAAAAGACTCAATTATCAACAAAACACATCGAATGTATACAACTGATAAATATTAGAGCTATAACTAACTAAACAAGCACACATGAACAAGTTCAGCAAATTAAAGAGAAACTAAACCGAATGAACCCCAATTAAACTAAGAAATGAACCGAAATTACTTAAGGAATAAAAAATTTAATCAATACTTATCAGTAGCACCAAGTGAACCTCAATTAACACACAAATCAATCGAAACTAATTTAGATTTGAACAAGTAGTCAAAAAGACTCAATTAATAAACACATAATATATATTTATAATAATAAAATAATTATTTCTGAATCTTTCTCATCTTCGGATTCAATTTCAGTTTTCGAAGATGAATCCGGTGGAACAATCTTCCTTTTTTTGCTTTGTTTCTTTGCTACTCTTTGTGGTTGTTTTCATTTCTTTGGTGGTATTTTCTGTATTTTTTCTTCTTCTCTACAATACATACAAAATATTTTGTTAAAATAATAATATATAACTTTAAATAAATAGATAGTTTTTGATAAGTTATCGTGAGAAGTATACTCATATTCAGAATCACTTTTTTCTTCTGAAGACAAATGTAGGATGACAGGTTTCTTTTTTTTCTTTCTTCTTTTTTTTCCCTTATTTTTCCCTTCTTTTATTCTTTCTCTCCCCTCCCTCAGCTTTGCTCTTTTTACCAGGCCTTAAAACAAAAACTTATTTAGTTAGCACAATAATTGAGAAGCAATTGAACCAAAATTTCAAGGGAAATAATTTTTTTAGTTACCATTTCATTCTTTGCCTCAAAGGCAATTCTGTCGACCAGCCTCCTCCGTGTCTAGTACGTCATCCATGGTGGCCCGCGAGTATCATCTGCTGCTGCATCAGCGAACATCGATTCATGAAAATAGATTATTATTAATACAAAGACGCAGCCATCAATTGAAAGTTTCTCTCCTGCTTTCTGGGCTTTAATCCCTTTGAGCGGGAAGCTGAGCACATGAGACGCCCAATTCTATTCTCGGACTGTCTCCACATGAAGGACATGTGGCTTATGGACTGGAGAGACTGTGCTTATTGTTGTCAGCAACAAAAAATATTTCTGGATGAAGAGGATGAACATCCTCTTGAATTTCAGCAGGTTTTCCTCCCCTTAAACACTCATCTCCATCACAGATTTTGCCAAAGCTGACGCTAAAGTAGCACCTTTGAAGCTGTCAATAATTTCTTTCTACTGTTCATTTCTGGATCCAAATGAACTTAATTAAACTAAGAAATGAACCAAAATTACTTAAGGAATAAAAAATTTGGTCAATACTTATCAGCAGCATCAAGTGAACCTCAGTTAACACTCAAATGAATCAAAATTAGTTCAGATTTGAACAAGTAGTCAAAAAGACTCAATCATCAACAAAAATACATCCAATTCATTAATAATTGAATCAGAGAATTTCGATCTACTAAATGAACGAATTCGATCCACTAAACTCTAAACCAAATTAGTAGAAATGTGAAGGAGAAAACTAAACGTAATGAACAAGTAGTTTTGTTAATACCTTTTGGAATCTTTGCTGTTTTTTCTGTGTTTTTTATTGATGATCTCAAACTTACCACCGGATTTTGCAGTAGTTTTTACCGAGAATTTGAAATATTTTTGAGAGATTTTGAGAGAGATTTCAAATTTCTTTATTGTAGTTTTGAGTAAGAGATATGAACGGTTTTTTATATTAGAGCGCGAAGAAACAGGTAACTTTTTTTAGGGTTTCGGGCGCGTGTACACACTCTTTTAATGAGAGTGCGTGATTTTTGTTGGTGTTTGACCTATTTAATTGAACTTGGATGACAATAAAACTTAGATGTATAGCAAATCTGTAAAAAGAATCTCAATAATAAATTGTTAAACCAATATTTGATTTACATTGAGATCTAATGATAATTCATTTAGTAGATTTATAGATTGAATTTCTAACTTATTCTTTATTATTAATAGTGATCCATAACAAATCAATTATATTTGACAATTAATTTATTTTTAGAAAAATTACTCTAAAAGACCAATTTTGGAAGAATAAAAGGAAGTGGTTGTGATTCCAAACTCTAGCAACCTTGCAGAAGAAGAAGAAGAAGAACTAAGAAACAGCATTCAATGCAAGGTTTTGAGATTAGAGTGATCTTGGAATAACGCTATGCAAATTCAAATACACATACTCAGAGTTCTTCTGTTTATGTATCCTTTAATTGTTATTATTATTTATTTTTTCAGTTAAATTAAGATAGTGATTTTAGAATGTACTATGATTTTAGATCGTTTATCTATATATAAAAGATTAGGGGTGTGCATGGTTCAATTTTTCCATAAACTGAACTGAAACTGCACTAAACCATTTTAAATGGTTTAGAAACTGAACCAAACTGCTTTGTCACATAAGAAACTGGTTTTAAACCAGTTTACAATACAGTGCAACAGTTTAAACCAGTTCATAAAAATAAAACCAGTTTTAATTAAAAAAACCAGTTTAAACTATTCATAAGGTAAAACTAGTTTTAATATATAAAAAAAAATAGTTTTTACATTATGTCTCCCTCCCTCTCTCTCTCTCCCCTCTCTCTCTCTCCTTCTCTCCCTCTTTCCTCTCTCCTCCTCCTCCTTCTCTCTCTCTCTCTCTCTCTCTCTCTCTCTCTCTCTCTCTCTCTCTCTCTCTCTCTCTCTCTCTCTCTCTCTCTCTCTCTCTCTCTCTCTCTCTCTCTCTCTCTCTCTCTCTATTTTCCCTCTCCGCTTCTCTCTTATTCCCCTATTCCTCTCTCTCTTCTCTCCCTCTCTCTCCTTCCTCTCTCTCTCTCTCTCTCCTTCTCTCTCCCCTCCTCTCTCTCTCTCCCTTTTTTCTCTCTCCTTCCCTTCTTTCTCCCCCTCCACTTTATTTCTCTCTCCCTTCTCTCTCTATCCTTCTCTCCCTCTCTCTTCACATGCTCTCTCTCTCCTTCCCCTCATCCTCTCTCTCCTGCTCCCCTCTCTTTCTCTCTTTCTCTCTCTCCCTTTTCTCTCTATCCTTCTCTCCCTCTCTCTCTCTCTCTTTCCCCATGCTCTCTCTCTTTCTCCTTCTCTTTTCCATCTCTCTCCTTTTCTCCCAAAGTCTTTGCTTCTACTATAAACCCTTTATTCTCAAAACCTTTGTCACATATACCACCGCCACGCTCTGTCACAAACACAAATACACTCTCTGTTCTCTCTCTCCTCTTGTCCTTCTCTCCCCTCTCTCTCTCTCCTTTTCCTCTCTTCCCTCCTCTATCTCATCATCTCTTTCTTTCCTCTCTCTCCTCTTCCTTTCTCTCGCTTTAGAGTGAAGAGGCAAAAAGAGAGAGAGAAAAGAAGGAGATAGAGGAGGAGAGAGTAAAAAAAAGAAGAGATGAAGAGAGAGAAAGGAAGGAGGAGAGATAAAGAGAGATGGGAAAAGAGAAGAGGGAGAGAGAGGAGAAGGAAGAGAGAGAAAGAAGGAAGGGGGAGAGAGAGGAACGTGAGAAAGAAAGAGAGAAAAGAAAAAAAAGGAGAGAGAGAGAGAAGGGAGAAGAGAGAGAGAGAGAGGAGGGATGGGAGAGAGAGAGAGAGAGAGAGAGAGAGAGAGAAAGAGAGAGAGAAAGGAAGGGAGGGAGAAAGAGGGAGAGAGAGAGAGAGGATGGAAGGGAGGGAGAGAGAGTGGGAGAGGTGAGAGAGAGAGAAGGTGAGAGAGAGAGAGAAATGGAAAGGAGAGAGAAGGGGGAGAGGAGATAGAGAGAGAGAGAGATGGGAGAGAAAGAGAGGGGGAAGGAGAGAAAGAGAGGGGGAAGGAGAGAGAATGGGAGAGAAGGAAAGGAGAGAGAGGGAAATGGGAGAGAAAGAGAGGGAGAAAGGAGAGAGAAGGAAAGAAAGGAAAGGGAGAGAGAGAAGGGGGAGAGGAAAGGGAGAGAGAGATGAGGGGGAGAAAGAGGGGAAGGAGAGAGAAATGAGAGAGAGAGGAGAGAGAAAGAGAGAAAGAGAGAGAGAGAGAGAGAGAGAGAAGACAGAGAGAAAGAGGGAAAGGAGAGAGAGAAGAGGGAGAGAAGGAGAGAGAGAGAGAGAGAGAGAAGGGAGAGATGAGGGGGAGAAAGAGGAGAGAGAGAAGAAGAGAGAGAAGGAAGGGATAGAGAGAGAGAGGGGAAGGGGGAGAGAGAGAGAAAGAGTATGAAAAAACTAATTTTGGAGTTTGAATAAAACCAGTTTTAATTTGGTTTAAAACTAAACTGAACCATAAAAACTGGTTTTTTAATAAACTGGTTTTCATAAAAACTATGGTTTCAGTTTAGTGTTTTATTTGAAAAAACTGGTTTATTTAAAACAGTTTCAGTTCAGTTTCAATTCAGTTCAGTGAAACCAGTTTTTTTGCACACCCCTATAAAAGATTTATTCCTGTACTATTCTTTTACTGTTGTGTACTTTCTTTTTCGATTAATAATAACTATGACCAATGAATTTACATTAGAATACTGATTCGGGCGAGTTTCATAAAAAATAGATTAAGTGAAAAATAATGGTTAAGATGAGAGATTCAGGATAAGTATACTTGTGAGGAAACACTTTTATTAATGGCGAATAAAGAATACAAGAACTAACGATGAGAAATATAGGTGGAGAACAAGTGTTGAGACCTCCACTAATGTCACAAGAGGATGAATGAACTTTGTTTAAAGTGGACATGGGTTGATTAATGGTTGTCGAGTATTTTGGTGGAACACCCGAATGCCAGTTTTCACTCGTGAAGGGGATGAATGAAATGAAGAACGATGAGAGATATTTGAGGAGAGAAAAAGATGGGTTTTTTAGCTTCTCAGCTTCAGAAGTAAGAAAGGTCTAGAAAAAGGTGAACGTAAAGGTGAAGGTTTAGGTTTTCAGAAAAGAAGCTCTCAGGTGAAGGTGAAGGTGAAGGTAAAGGTAAAGGTAAATGTAAAGATGAAAGGGTTGCTTACAGAGGTGGCTTGAGGTCCTTTTTATAGTGTAAAACCATTATCAAGAGAAAATCTATTGTCCAATGGTTATAGTCTGACATTTGATTTACTGCTTTTTCCAAAATATCTTTAGGTATTCCCGTCACTTTAAGTCTTTTCTACTGTTCAATGGAGGAAGTTGATTCCCACACATTAAACTAAAACTCATGACATATGACATCAGTGAAGGGACATCTAGTTCAGTTTTCTTTCAACTAGATGGCGTTCTCTACACTCTAAATCCAACCAATCCACTTCCACCAATATAGTTTCCACTTAAGAGAAATTCAACTCCTCAAAGTATTCTTTTGGGTTCCATCCTTTTTACCCAATACCTTTAGAAAAAACTTAACTCTTTTTTAACC
>NC_029790.2:115743176-115745400 GCF_000816755.2 Arachis ipaensis | reverse complement strand
ATCCTTTTAATTGGACACGTTTTAAATTTTAGTATCTGAATTTGGAGAGACACATAAGGAGAGAGAACACCTAGAAGGGTAGGGGAGAGCGTGTTCGTCATTATCTCTGCTAGGACATTTTTTACATAGCGCAGTATCATCACTACTATCACTACCACCATCCACACCCTCTGTCTTCTTCAACAATTGGGAATTTTTTTTAGGGCAAAGGACACTCCCACATTTAACTTCGTTCTATCTTTTTACTCTGTCTTCTTACTTGGTAAAACTCTTTTTCTTCTTTCTTTGTTTTTGTCTTAACCCCTCTCAGTCCCCATGTATATTGGGTTGCTAATTTTGGAATTAGCTATAGGGATTCTTTGATAAAGATCTTTCACCTTACAACTTTGGATGTTATATCCTCATTTGTATATGTTTCCAATGAAATCACAAATAAAAAAAAAGAAATTGAATTAAAATGATGAACAATGTTCATTTGTAACCGTAAATAGATATTTAAAAATAAATAATTTAATTTATTTTTTATTTATTTATTTATTTATTTATTTATTTTGCAGGAGGATATTGTTTTAAGAAAAGGGGGATTATCTACTGCTATTTTTCTACTGTCCCCTTTTTTTAGGCCAAAAAAAGAAAGTACCAATAACTTTCTTGCCCTATTTATGCTCTCTCTTTTTTAGGAGCTTGGAGGGTGGGACACTTCACTTTTTTGGAACTATTTTGTACTGCAAATTTCTTAAGATGCATCATTCACATATTTTGAGTGTATGATTGCTAATGCAATTTTTTTCATGCATTGCAGGATGCTTGAAGAATAATATAACATAAACATTGGCTCTTGTTAAAGAAGCCTTTTGCAATTGAAATTCTAACTCCTAAAATTGAAATTAGGCATAATACCTCTTAACGTACTTGAAATTGATGGGGCCGGTGGTTGTTCCATGATCCGGGTCCAGTAGGATGGAGTATCCGTTGGGGTGTACTTCAGAAACAAGGTAAGGACCCTCCCATTTGGGAGCCCATTTTGGCAAAGACATCTTTTTTATTACTGCGTTTACTGATTTTAGTACCAGATCTCTCTCTAGGAACACCCTGGGCCGAATGTGCTTGTCGTAAGCTAATGCTAGTCTCCGGTGATATTATTCCATCTTGCTTCCCACAACTTCTCTTTTTTCTTCCAACTCTTGCAACTCAGCTTCACAATCCCTTGCCTTTTAGAATACGCGCCAACTCCCTACGAGTAACTGGAGTGTTCTCGTCTTCCTCCATATTCTCCGGATTCACGAATGGAGGCGGTGAGGGGGTTCTATACCTCGTTTGATCTCTAACCATCATGTCGAAGTGTTCCTCCCCAATGGAATCGCCAGGTGATTCGGGTGAGTTTCGTGAAAAATAGATTAAGTGAAAAATAATGGTTAAGATGAGAGAGTTAGGGTAAGTATACTTGTGAGGAAAACACTTCTATTAATGGCGAATAAGCAATACAAGAACTAACGATGAGAAATAGAGGTGGAGAACAAGTATTGAGACCTCCACTAATGTCACAAGAGGATGAATGAGCTTTGTTTAAAGTGGACATGGGTTGGTTAATGGTTGTCGAGTATTCTGGTGGAACAGCCGAATGCCAGTTTTCACTCGTGAAGGGGATGAATGAAATGAAGAACGATGAGAGAAAAGGGAGAGAAAAAGATGGATTTTTTAGCTTCTCAACTTCAGAAGTAAGAAAGGTCTAGAAAAGGTGAACGTAAAGGTGAATGTTTAGGTTTTCAGAAAAGAAGCTCTCAGGTGAAGGTGAAGGTGAAGGTGAAGGTGAAGGTGAAGGTAAAGGTAAAGGTAAAGATGAAAGGGTTGCTTACAGATGTGGCTTGAGGTCCTTTTTATAGTCTAAAACCATTATCAAAAGGAAATCTATTGTCCAATGGTTATAGTCTGACATTTGATTTACTACTTTTTCCAAAATATCTCCCGTCACTTTAAGTCTTTTCTAAGGGACATCTAGTTCAGTTTTCTTTCAACTAGATGACGCTCTTTACACTCCAAATCCAACCAATCCACTTCCACCAATATAGTTTTCACTTAAGAGAAATTCAACTTCTCAAAGTGTTCTTTTTGGGTTCCATCCTTTTTATCCAATACCTTTAGAAAAAACTTAACTCTTTTTTTACCATGTTTTTAGATTATTATAAAAAATTATTTATATATAAAAAAATTTATATTTTTAGTA
>NC_029790.2:115738703-115742873 GCF_000816755.2 Arachis ipaensis | reverse complement strand
TTTAGTACACGGTCGTCAAATACGTAACCAAGTTCAATCTTTCTTACAATGATATACCCATTGAAGAGTACGTGTCACACAACCATGAAAATGCAACGAACTCCCCCCACGCCATGAACAACATTATATTATGACTCGATCCATCTCAATCAACTGAGACAATGAAAACAATACGTGCATCTCCGCCAACTATACTTAATTTGTGACACCAATCTCTAACATCTTAGCTTCCATTTATATATATTTGAAAACTTAATTAATTAATTATTGAAAACAAAGAAATATAATTCCATGATGGCATCATTATTGTTGATAAATCAATCAAGATAGATTTTCCAAGGGAAGACTGTGAAGCACCACCGTCTCCACCGTAAGACCCGGTCCGAACCCGAATAGGACCCCCCAATCGAAGCCTTCTCCGGTGGTGGCCTTGCCTTCTTCAATTGACCTCTTTCTCATCTCATCCAAAATGAAAAGCACACATGCACTTGACATGTTTCCATACTCTCCCAACACGTGGCGAGTGGCTTTCAGCTTCTCTTCCTTCAGTTGTAGCTTAGCTTCAACCTGAAATATAAACCATACTTCTATTACGAATTTATTAATAATTAAGAATAGTATTACTTGTACAAATTAAGATAAAATTATCTTTTTATTTAGTAACATATTTAGAGGATAAAATGAAAACCCATAAACTATCTTTCATAATTTTTAGTTAATATGTAACAAATAATAATCTCATTTTCACTTTCTCTCATTCACAAAAAGAAGAGAGAACATATTTCATATTTGATTAATTGCTGTTGATTTTTTTTTCTTCTCATTTTTTCTACAAAATTATTAACCTGTATGACTCTCTTGATATTGTCATTCTTTGTTATGGATATTGTTACATGATTGTTTAATATATTCATGTAAAATTCAATGAAAATAAATTAAAAAGAATAAACTACTACTTAGTAGCCTAAAAATTTTAATTTTTTTGATAAAATAGTCTTCAAAAAGGGTAAAAAAAAATTGATCCTTTAAAGATCATTTCGGTTTGACAAAAATATATCAAATATATATTTGGACTCGGAGGGGGACTCTAAAAATAAATATAATAAGAGTATTGTAGTTATTTTTTATAAAAATATTAATTTAATTTTTTTTTAAAATTTAGTTTATAATTTTTTTGACCAAATCAATTTATCTGATTTAATTTTAATAAAAATAACAGTTTAATCAATTATATATATTAAATTTTAATCACTAAAAAATATTTAAAATAAAAAAATATTTTAGACTTTATCTATTACTCCCTTCTTTCATAATAACTTTTAAACATGAAAATTTAACTATATTCAATTTTATCTATGATTTGTCTTTTTTAGAAACTTTATTAAAAAAATAATTTAAAAGATCTATTCCACACTTAACATTTTTCTAAGAAAAAGAAAAACCACTCTAAATGGTAGCTTGTTCTTAGAAGAAAACAAAAAGTGCATTTAACTTAAGCAGTTGAATTCCCCATCTCCAAGTGCATGACCTTCTCTTTCGGTCTTTCCAGATAGGGTGGTGGTGGTTTTCTAGTATATGGAGTGTCACTGTCTTGACTCTTTGACCTTTAGCTTTTTTTTTTTTTTTAATATATATTTTATATGAGTAGTTAAGTTTATTAATGGCTCATTTTAATATTTATTTTAGATCCATTATTTGAAAACCTTTCTGTAACATTTACCTGGTCTAATATAGCAGGTCCACCTGGGTGCGCTATCCAGAAGATAGAGTTCCAATCACTGATCCCAATGGGAGTAAAAGCCTCCACCAAACTCTTCTCAATATTCTTTGATATGATCCCCGGAACATCCTTCAGCAGGTGAAACGTTAGTCCAACCTCTCTCAGATGACCATCGATGGCACCTTCGGAGTCCGGCAAGATCGTCTGACCCGCCGACACCATCTCGAACAACGGACGTTCCACTTTGGTGTCGGGATCGGCTCCCACGATCACTGCTGCCGCTCCATCCCCGAACAACGCCTGGCCCACCATGGAATCCAGGTGCGTGTCCGAGGGACCACGGAACGTGACGGCAGTGATCTCAGAGCAGACAACAAGGACGCGAGCGTTCTTGTTGTTCTCCGCAAGATCCTTCGCGAGTCGAAGGACCGTCCCTCCTGCGAAGCAGCCCTGCTGGTACATCATGAGGCGCTTGACGGAGGAGCGGAGGCCGAGAAGCTTGGTGAGCTGGTAGTCGGCACCGGGCATGTCGACGCCGGAGGTGGTGCAGAAGACGAGGTGGGTGATCTTGGATTTGGGTTGGCCCCAGTCCTTGATGGCTTTGGTGGCCGCTTCTTTTCCGAGCTTTGGAACTTCAACCACCACTATGTCCTGTCTTGCGTCCAACGATGGCGCCATGTACTCACACATGCTGGGATTCTTCTTTAGGAAATCCTCTGTTAGGTGCATGTACCTCTTCCTGATCATGGACTTCTCACCTGCAACAGTAGTAAAATCGTCATCACCTCATTAATGCTTCAAAAAGTATTAGGGTTTTCTAACCTATTGGTTCAAAGTATAGAACTAATTTATATATATATATATAACAATAGTTGGAAAATGATCCTCTCATCTCTCACCTTTAATTTTATGAGTGGGACCAAAAATAAATAAAAAAAAAAAGTAATAAATGATTAGATTGAACACTGGATACCATTCAGTTTTTTTGTGAAAACTCAGGTGAAGTCGACTTCTGAAAATTTAGTCCAATCACTTAAATCATCTAACGACTATCAGGTATCAACTTCACGTGAAGTCGACTTCATCTGAATTTCCACCCCGTTTTTTTCTAACGGTAGGATCCACTCCCGTGCCGTCATATATATTGAAACATTTATTAACAAAATTTAATTTTTTATTATTTTTTATTTATATTTTAATAAAATACATAATTATTTTAATAAAATTAGAACTAAGAGTAATCTCCACTGGTAAAAAAATTTGTAGGCTAGTTTTCAACTTATTTCTAATCGGAATTTCTTCCATCCTAGGACTCTCATACTCAGGCCCACAAGGAAATAGACCACCACTCGTTGTGTGGGTAAAAGGTATTATAATAGATGAAAATTCAAGTTCAGTCGACATTAGGTGAAATTGATAACTGTATCACGTCGACATTAGGTAAAATTGATAACTAAAAATCGTATCACGTGAAGTCGACTACACCTAAGTTTTCACCGTTATAATTATGTGGCATGCAAACTAAGATTTGTAGCATGCAGTTGAGTGTTCGTTATTATGAGAAGAGAAAAAGTGATGAGATGAAGAAGAAGGAAGGATTGGACGTACACATTCGCTTGAACTTCTCTTTAAGATCAGTCATGTGCTCGCTATTGGTGATTCGAAAATAGTAGTCAGGGTACGTGTCTTGGTACACACAGTTGGAAGGTGTGGCGGTGCCAATGGCCAACACCGTTGCTGGCCCATTCGCACGCGCAGCGTTGCGGATCTCTTCCACACTCACCATTTTTAATCTGTTGCTAAGGATATGATATATCAACCAAAGAAGACAAATTAAAATAACTGGCTAATTACACTCACAGGTTGTTATGCTATTATTATATATAGGTGAATTAAGACAAGGAGGGAATAAAAGAAGTGATCTGGTGAGGTATGATGGCGCACAAGAGTTTCGAAATGTGAACAAAGCGAATCTAGTAGTGTGTATTTTGATGATTCGATAAATAAATATCTTCCTTTTTTTTTTTTTGTAGTAAAGGGAAGTTGGGATTGGGAGTTGGAAGTCACTGAAATTGCGTGCTGGTTTTTATAAGCAAGGGTTGTTAGTAAACTAAGTAGATCATCATGTTGGTAGGTTGGATGAACGGGCAGATGAGTGTCCACGTCGAACGAAGTTAGGCTGGTTAACCGGTGGTAGATGTGAGGCCACATTATGCCCAAAAAGCCAAAGATTCTTGCATATTCTTCTTTTATAGTCGGTTTGTACTTTACACTATAAGTAGAGAAGAAACCACCAGCACTGTACCTAGTCAGGAATTTAAGATCTCTTGATGGTGTGGTAATTGTACTTTGTTTGGAGATGATTGGACAGTTTATTAATATTAACAAAAAAATGTTAAGAGCCTAATATTTTTTCATTAATATTAACTAATATGTTGGGTTAATGTTTT
>NC_029790.2:115738135-115738638 GCF_000816755.2 Arachis ipaensis | reverse complement strand
CCAGCTTTGTTTCAATTAACTAATAAAATAATAAATGAGAAAAGACTTTAAATATTTTATATATGGTTAATTTTTGTATAAAATACAAGAATATTTGGTCATTTTGATGTTTGAATTTACATTGCTATTCTCGCAGCATAATTTGATAATAACATATTGTATTATAATTTTTTCTTTTATTTTTTAAAAAGCAAAACGTCAATGATGTATTATGAGTAGTTTTTTAATTATGTAAAGATAAAATATTACTGATATTTTATATAAAATGTCACTATTAAATTACAGAATTCACAATAATATATAATATAATTTGGATCATTTTTAAAGAATTCAACCTAGTGACTCAATATAGAAAAATAAAAGTGAAACCAAGGGAATGTAAAGAAAAATTTTTTAGAAAGGAAATAATTATTATTGGCTAATCATTCGCTAAAAAAGGAGTTTGGATTTTTTTTGGATATATAGATTAATTTTTGTCTAATTTATAATCACCTAAATAAATA
>NC_029790.2:115701125-115738114 GCF_000816755.2 Arachis ipaensis | reverse complement strand
TGTTACATAATTTTTTTTTAAAGTCATAAATATAAATTAAAAAGATATAAGACATGAAAAGATACATTTCAATTACAAGAACATTTTAGAAATTGAAAGTTCTCAAGTGAATTGAGAAGAGAGTTAAAGCAAGAAATCACTTTTAGATTTGAATAAATAAATTGTGTAGAATTATGATTTTAGGAGACTTATTATTTTTGTCTCATCTATAGCAGAACAGAAATTGCAAAGAAGAAGAAGAGTGATGCTTCGATATATTCTGGTTCGGCTACAAAGTACAATGTGACCTACGTTCAGACTCTACCCCAATAACAATGGTAGAATTTTTATTGTAATTAAGATTGATTACAAATACCAATTCTAAAAAAGTTACACTACTCTTGTAAATCATAATAAATCATTTAGGTAGCGTTTGTTTGCGAGACAGAGACCAAGAGACAGAGACAGAGAGACAGAGATCAAGAGACAGAAATAAAAATAAGTACTAGTATTGTGTTTGGTGTGAAAATATACAGGACTGAGTTATGTCTCAGTATCCTGTTTGGTTTAAAATAAAACTAGAGACTAAATATTAAAAATGACGAAAATACCCTTAAATTTAACTAACAACCCTACCCCCAAATCAAATTTCATTTTACTCAGCATGTAACCCTAACCCCCTTTCTCCTCTCCTCTACCTTCTCTCCTTTCCTCTCCCGTGAAAGAATCCCAGATTCTGACCCGCCGCCGGTAGCACCTCCACGGGTCCGAACGATGATGACCCCTCTCCAATTCTCCACCAGTTCATCTTCGTGGCGCCAGTTGCTCTCCATGGTTTGTAACGTTGCTGCCGTCTGCGACCCCTGTATGCTCTTCATTTGCTCGTCGTAATTTTTTGTGCAAGAGAGAATCACTCCAACGTTGCTATATTAAATGATTAATTAAAATATTTTACTTATTTTATTTCTCTCATTTTCCCCCTTTAGCCATTGCTGTTTCTCGAGATCACAAGCCGGAGCAAACGGACGAGAGACAAAGGATTGAAAATGCTGGTGGCTTGTTATGTGGGCTAGTAAGGTCTTATTATAGTTAGCATTCATGAATTGATTTATAGATTCATATTGTTTATATCTTTGAAAACTTCACTTACAGGAACCTGGAGAGTTGGTGGCGTTCTTGCCGTTTCTCATGCTTTCGGTGATAGACTTCTGAAACAGTATGTTGTTGCTGATCCAGAAATCTAGGTGTGCTTCGAATTCCAGTATTTCTTATATTCATAGTTTTATCTCTGTTCGTATCCATATACAGTCCATAACTTAGTGTAATATATATATATATATATACGGTTCACATCGAAAAGCATCCTGCCAGTTAATTGAATAAAGAAAATTCTGATTCGAACAAGATTTGATGTTTCTGAAAAGAGTGTTGTGAATCCTTCAATCAATGTAAATATGCAAACATTTTTATAGTTCTTTAAGGAAAAGTGCTAGTAACAATAAGAATCGTGTAATACAGATCTCTGCATAAAAAATTTGTCTCCCGACTGGTCTTTATCATCGCTACCTGGCTTTTAAACCTTAACCCCTGTTTGCCTCTCTATATTCTGGTTACTAATTTATTTGTGATATTGCAGGAAGAAAAAGTTGATAGCTCTCTCTACCAGTTTTTTATTTTTTTCAATTTGTCTCAAATGGGTGTTTAAACCACCATGTTCAAGTAACACAATTGTATCTGATAAAGACTTTGATATAACACCAAGAATTCAAACCCATGATCCAGGAAGCTGTTGCAATAATAAAGAAAATAGATGATGCAGAGAAGGCGGCAAAGAAGTTGATGCAAGAAGCATATCAGAGAGGTAGTTCCGACAACACTACTTGTGTTGTGGTTCGTTTCTTGACGAACCAAGGTGCTGCTTCTGGTACTAGCTCCGGCTAAAGCGTCTCTTGGACACAAAGGGTAGTGCATAGTTGGTAGTTGGTGCAGTGGAGATGTGACAAATGGCAAAATGTGTTCTATTATATTTTGATCATAGGCATATTCCATTTTAGCTGTGTGCCATGCAAGAATTAGAAAAATTAATTTGAAGACTCACCTACTATGGTCCTCTAGCATAGCTATATTTTATTTCAGAATTTCTTACTTCCACAATTGGTTCGTATTTGTAGCTAGGAGAGATTGTTGTGTAAAAAGTACTTGTTTATTGTTGTTTCCCTTCATGTGTGCAAGCATATATATATGATGTCTTATGTTGTAGTGAGGATTGTAACAAAAGTGTTTGATGTACAACAATATATGGTCACTATTGCTCAAAAGGGATATCAAGACAGCTATGAATTCTTGTTTAATCTAAGATCTGTTTAATAGAATATGTTATTTGTGTTCTGAATTTAGCAACTATGTGCATCTTTTTCCACTTCTTCATGTACATACTTCAATAAAACCAGTATAAATAGTATCGTTTCACCAAAATTTCTATAAGACTCATAAACACAAATCTACTACTTCAAAAGCATATTGATAGTTTATCAGAATGGGACAGTTGATAACAAAAAAATATCAAAATTTTCAATACATACCAAAATAAAGGCATTAGCAAAATAAAGGCATTACCAAAGTATCTATCCAAATGTATACCAAGCATAAGTTTGTAACTTAAACCATCTTAAAAATATAACCATCTCACAAAATACTAAAACACTATAGTAAAAAACTTAATACCCTTAACCAACACTTAACTTCATATAATGGAACGCACAAGGCCAATCATCTGTGAATCTGTCAAATCCCAGAAGTGTGCATACACATTAGGACTCTCAGCAAACTTCAAAATTGCTCTCACCACCTCGTCATCACCGAACCCAAGCTGTGCGAGCTTCTCCCCAACCTTAAACTTCTCATTCACACCAACAATGACATCAGCAATTAGTTGGGCATTCTTCCTTTGGTCAGCCGAAGATTGCTGGATATGGTCAGCCATCCTCTCCAAAACGTCAGCTTGCTTTCTCTTCCTCCCATATCGCCTTGTGCTTCCTGCACTCGCACCGGCTTCAGAATGTGATGCTTGTCCTTGCATTGCTGGGCCTCCGTCAAAATCTGGTTGTGGAGACATCTCGGAGTCATCAAATCCAATTGTAGTGTCTTCCGTCTCTTCGTTAACCTGTTCCTCCGCATCGAAGCCACTAACTGCTGCTGATCCTGTGGCTCTATCCCTGCCAAATATACCCTCTAGCCGGTGGAAAAGAGGAAATGGCTTGCCAGGAATGTAGAACTTCGTTGGATGTGCCTCGGAAAATATAAACCCGATTTAACAAACATTAATGAGGTTCATGCTATACAACTAGTTACATTTAAATATAAATGTCTTTTATTTAAATATAATAAATTCAGCAACAACAAAGCGAACACAAAGGTCTATTGATAATTTTCATTTCATTTTTCAACCACATGTTAATTGTTCTAACTATTCACTGTGAACTAATAACTACTGGGATTCAGAAAAGTCTTGTGATCCTAAAGAAATAAAACTAAACAATTTTCTCATTGCCCCGGCTGAGAAAAAATGCTTAAGGCATGCAATTCCAAAGAGATTTACCAAGTTTAGAAATGCCCTTATGATCTAAGAGAGCATTTTAGGGAGTCCATGTGGAGATGATAACAGCATCAGAAAAAAATATGATTACCTCAACTATGGTGGCAATAGAGAGATGATCTTATGATCCAAAATTCCAAACGCAGCAGAAAAAAAAATATAATTAACTCAAACTGAGCTGCCATGTTAATACTATTGTTACAGGCAAAACAAACAGAAACCTATTTTATACTCAAAATGATATAGCAAATTAGTGACAGAAGTATGCATCATATAAGAGACCAAAATTCGTAAGCAACATTAAATTTCAATGAGTCTTTCTCCTCTGCTGAGGCTGCTACTGAGTGGCTAATCTTTAAATCCAAAACACCGTAAATCATATTACGTAAAGTTAATTTAAATCTTCAACCATCAAAACAACGAAGAACAAAATTATTAGAACAACACAAAAAAAATTAGAAACCAAAACTAATTTAGAAAAGAAGCAAGCACAAATCCACCATTCTATTTTACCAAGCATGAATCACACTCACCTTCAACCATGCATCAAGGACGTCTTTCAAATCAACCTCGACACATTGTTTCTCATTATTCCACCCGAACCCACTGCATCCAAGCATGTCAGCGGCGTACTGATACTTCTCCTTCAACTGCTTGTGTTTATTCTTGCAGTGCTTCGCAGTCAAGGTACAACTGGGGAAGGCCTCCAGCATCTTCAGAGCCAGTTTCTCGAATGTTCCTGGTTTGAACTGCCCACAGTCGGCCCTCTGACCATCCACCACAAACTCCTCCATGAAGCCAACAAAAGCATTAGTCTCTTCATCACTCCACATGCGTTTGTTCTCCATTTTTACCTACACAAATTAAGATAATCAACCTTGTGCAACAATCATTTCTGTGTATATGAATTAAGAATCTTAAAATCAATTAACATAATGTAACTAAAAATAATAAAATAGCAAACAATAACACAAATGACTACAATTTATCCACAGCCTACAATTCACGCCATAAGCAAGTACAAATATGTAAAACTGAACCACGAATAGTTAGTTTGCATTACAAACAAAGAGGTGCCATTACAATATTTCTCGTCTCAACAAGTGATACAAATTAAAATTGTGCCATTACAACAATACTCAATTGATAACAATGTTCATTACGCTGCAAATACAACACTACTCCATATGACGTGTACGCCACTCTTCATACATCTCAGTTGCTATGTTGTCACGCCAGTGAGACCACTCGTTCGTGTTTTCAACCACATCAATCATTCCATCTTGTGCTTCATCTCCATCAAGCATAAATTCATCCAATATGCTACCTTCCTCCTCCGGATCCATACCCATACTCTTTCGAATGAAATTTTGAAGCAAACAACAAGCAATAATTATCTGAGATTGTGTCTTTATAGGGTAAAAGCTAGGGCTTCTTAAGATGGACCACCTCTTCTTCAGCAAACCAAAGCATCACTCAATGATATTCCTGGCGAAAGAATGAACCCTATTAAAATATTCTTGGTAATTGCGCGGTGCACGTGCTCCTTGGGCCCACTCTCTAACATGATATCGAGTTCCTCTATATGGTGCTAGAAAACCCGGACCATTTGTGTAACCAACATCAACTAAATAGTAATTACCTACAGACAAGTAATGCAACCAACATAAGCTTAACTATTGTGAACTCAAGCTATATGTACAGGCTTATATCTAAGGATGGCATAATTACCGTGGGGTATCTTAAGACTATTACGACGAGTTATTGCATCCCGAAGTACCCGCGAATCAGATGCCGATCCCTCCCATCCACTGAGTACATAAACAAAACTCATCTCCCGGTTACACACTCCTAAGACATTGGTGCAGATTTTACCCTTTCTTGTTCGGTATTTTGCCTTCTCATACTCGGGGACTGTCACCTCTATATAAGTGCCGTCTAATGCTCCCAAGCAACCCTATCATCCATAGAAAGTTATCATACTCAGATATAGAATCCTTCAGGCAAGTATGAATCAAACACAACATCGAATAAGCTCTACCTTAAACCTTCTCCATGTGGGGTCAAGACAATCCTCTTCAACTGGTGTAACCTTGGCAAACAAAATGCTTTGAATACGTATTACAGACTTCAAAACTTTATTAAAATACTTACTAACTATCTCGCCGGACCTACAAAATCTAACTTGCAGACTACGATTTTTTTTGTGATGCGCTAAGATAATTAAGAAAGTCGCAACCTGCTCCGGCAGGCTTACATGACCATCTTCATTAAGTCCTCCTTGAACTTCGAGCAACTCACACAAATTAGCAAAGGCATTTGTGTTCATTCTCAACTCCCAAATACAATTCCTATCACCCTCACCAACAATACGCTCTAAAGCCTCACGTCTAATTTTACTATTCATTCTTCCACCTAACGACAGTTGGCCACTAGTTCTATCCCTAAAGTAAACAAATAGCGTAAGCACAAAGAACAACATCAAATCTTCATTCTTGGATCTCATCTCTTCATAAAAATACACGCATCGCTTAATAATTTCTGACCGCTCCATTTCTTCCTAGCAAAGTCATTATATTAAAAAACGCATAAACATTCAAGTTAATCTAATACTTCTTCATGCCAAATCTACTTTATTATCTTAGAACCAGAAACAAGAATAAAAAACTGCAATAAAAAGATATCTAACTCTATTTACTTCTCAACTTTAATTAAGTTTCAACTGAAAATCAAAACAGGAAATACAATATAAACACAATAAAAAATTTATATGAAAGTACTTGAAGAGGGTGTCTTGAGTCAAAATCACAAAACAGGAATTCCTACCATGCATTGGTGTTAGTGCAGGCAGAGTTGGATGGATGAAGTGTACTGCTTGTTGTCTAAAATCTAGAAACTAGAGCTTGTAGTTAACAAAAGTATGAACTAAATTTCCTTTACGTTTATACTTTCAAGTTGCTACTGTGTCCTTTTTAGTTACTAGGATTGTGTTTAGCAAGTATGAGATGAGAAGTTTTTAGATGTTTCCAAAGCAAGTAAATCATTATTATTCTGCACTATTCAATTTTTATTTACTTATTTTGGGTAGTACTCAGCACTATTCATTACGTTAGATAGAGATAATTTAGTTATTACACATTGCAGTAAAGAAAGAAGAGAGGAAAGAAAAAACTTTATTCAGATTGGAAAACACAAATTAAGTAATAAGGAAACCCAAACAACATTAAAAAAAGTAAAAAGCTGATTTAAACTCCCCCCATCAACATGTATCGGCTTAAACTAATATATAGACCAAGTGAGTGTGTGCTATTTTTTTTTCTGGATCTGTTCAAGTAATCATCAAACCAAATTTTAGCATAAACTCCAATATTGTTGTGTTCAACATCTAAGGAGTATTAAACTCAAATTTTAGTAAACTTGAGGATTTTGCAAAGAGCATACATCTAAATGGGATATTCTGTTACCTTATACCATGAAAATTTTTTCAATAAATCACCCGTGCATAAGCTTTATATGCAATAGCGATAGAGGGGGGAAAATGATTCAATACATTGTGCAAAAAAGCATAACAGTAATTATAGTTACCTATAAACAAATAAATTGCAACCATCTCTATGCAGATTGTGATACTCCTGTTAAGCTTCACCCTTGTTTTAATTAAGTTTAGAGAACAAACATTCATCCGCTCAAATATATATGTTAATAATTGTAGCCTACCTAACAATAGTTCTAACTTATAAACCAGCATGTTGTTATAAAGTTGCACCTATTGTGGTTTGAAGCTGCACTAATCTAAGTATTACAAAACAAACAAAGACATCGAAACTTATTACAATGGCCAAACTTAATCACTGACCCTTTTATCAAACTGACCAAACTTCACAATTGATCCTAGATTGTTCAGTAATTAGTTCTTAGGAGACAAAAATAGAAGGTAAACATCATAAACTCATGTTATTATAAAGCTGAAATAAATGGGTTAATTAATTTGGCTTTCGTTCTCATCAAAGAAACTTTCACAAATTAGGGCATGAGGGAAAAGATGAAAGGAACAAATCCACAGATTAGGGCATGATGGAAAAGATGAAAGAAATCAGTAAATTAAACAACTTTTGTATATAACTAACCTGGGTCAGAGCAGTTAGGACGAGGAGTTGATGGTTGACGTCGACAGCAACTGAGGAGAGGCGGCAGCTTCGTTCTTCGACTTTCCTGTGAAGGTGAGAGAGGGGAGATGAGAAGATGGGGACCAAGAACATGAACTTGCAAGTGGCAAACCACTTACCTAGCGGTGGCGAGGCCAGCGGCGCGGTGAGGCAGCGGCTGTTCTTCAGATGGTGCTTCAAAGGCTGCGTGGCTGTTTTGAAGAAGAATAAGAAGATGGAGTAATTTTGAAGAAGCCCTGATTTACAAAGGATAATTTTGGAATTATTGAATTAGAATAGGGATAATTTAGGTACAAATTATAATTGAAATTACTGTCCCCGTCTTTAAAATTTTCTGTCTCCAGTGTCCCTACTTTTTGAAGGTACTGAAATACTGAAATTTGAAAGACAGAGACAGAAATTTTAGTTCCAGTCTCTACCTCAACAAACATAATACTGAATTTCTGTCTTTCAGTTTCAGTTCCAGTCTCTGTAAACAAACGCTACCTTAGGTATTGGCTTAAACATAGTTAAGGAAAACCTAGAGTACTGAAATCAGTACTCTATTTGACTTTTGTGTGAGTTTGTAATGTCCCAAGATTTTTCTTGAAACATTTTATATTTGATTTCTTTTATTGCTATCCTATCCTCTAATTTTATCAAAATACCTATTTTACTCCTATTCTTTTTATCAAAACCTGACCCTAATCCCAAAATTAAACTCACACCCTCCCCTTACACACATACACACACATTTCAGAGAAAAAGGGAGAAGGAACGAAAGCAAAGAAAAGAGAATGGGGGAGTTGCGAAGGGAGAAGGAGAATAAGAGAACAGGGGAAAAGGGGGAGGACGGCGCCGGCGGAGGGAGGAGAGCCGCTCGCCGTCGCCGTCGCAAAGAAGGAAGCAAGAGAGAGAGAGAGAGAAAGACCAGAGAGGGAGACCACGACGGAGAAGAGGAGAAGGCGCCGCCTCTGCCACCACCAAGTCGTGCCTCGTCGTCGCCGCCGAATCTTCCCTCATTGCCGTTGCCGATGCATGAGCCCAAAAAGAGAGAAACTTCGAAAAAGGGGAAGGAGAACGCGACGGAGCTCG
Source organism: Arachis ipaensis (assembly GCF_000816755.2). Classification (NCBI taxonomy): domain Eukaryota; kingdom Viridiplantae; phylum Streptophyta; class Magnoliopsida; order Fabales; family Fabaceae; genus Arachis; species Arachis ipaensis. The sequence continues at coordinate 115,729,300 of NC_029790.2, read as the reverse complement.
TCGTTAGGAAGAGATGAAGCGATGGTGGTGGGTGTTGCCACCGCTGCTACTGTCGTCATCACTGGAGTTCACCGTTGAGGTTGCTAGAGCCACTGCTTTTGCCCTTTCAAAATGCCGCATGAGTTACTTCGATGCCATTATGAGTTCGTTTCACCACCATTCTGGTCTAGTTAGTGATTGTTTGTTCTATTTTGTTTCTGTCACTATTTTATCACTGTCATTAATGGTGCTGTCATTGCTCCATTGATTCCTGTGCATATTGGTAGGCATAAAACAGCTGTTGTTGTATCCGTAATTTTTCGCTGTCTCAGTCTAAATTATGTGTCTTTTCATTTTATTCTACATCAATCTTCCTCACCCTTTAATTTAGCACTTCGAGTTTGGTCTCTTCGGTCCCTTGAGACCACGTTGTGAGTAGGCTTTACATTTATAATTGTTTGACTGTGCATCTATAATTATTTTGATATATATTGATTATAATATTTGAATTATACTCACTATATTTGCCTTGAACGATTTTAAATTGATTAGAATAATTGATTTATTAGAATTAAATAATACATTTTTATGAAGTTTATACTTTTGGAACTATACATGAGATCATATATATTTTTTATGAAGTTTTTCATTATTCCAAAATGTTTGATTTTACTTGAATATCTGTTTAGATATTCAAGTATTTGTTGGTACTCACTTACTTTAAAAATTGTGAAAAATGTTTGAAATTTCTTATGATTGAAAAGTATGATTCGAAAATATTTCTAATGAGAAAGTATCATCTGATTTGATTTGATTCGATACCTTATATATTTAAAAGATCAAAGATTTGTTGTATTTCAAATTATATGTTTTGAATTGGTTTGGGAGGTTTATATTAGAAAACCGTAGTTAACGGCGGTTATGACGTTAACCTAGATGCATTTGGCTCAGACCTCAGCTAGCAGGGGCATTGCTAGCCTAACGTGTAGACCATACATTGGATCTGTTATTCCGTACAGACACACTAGAGGAAAGGGCTACCCATAGTGGTGGAGCTGCCCAAGTGTGGATTTTTTATTTAATTTCTGTATGAGAACTCCCTTATTGATTCACTTATGATTATCAACTACTATTTTCTAATTAAAATTACTTTGATAATAATGTTTATATGGTCTCATGTCAATTATAGATGTATTGTCTAGTCACTAAATTGCAAAACTCACCCCGTTTTTCTAAAAATATTTTTCAGGAATAAATACTTGACTATATGAGACTTTCTATTCAAGAGTATGATATGCACTGAGTATCTATTCTTTATCAAGTTTCTAGATTGTTATATGCTCCATATGTTACAGGCAGGATCCAACCATTCTTAATTATTTTAATTTTTGTTAAAAATATATAACTATTTATTTTAATTAAGTACCTATTCTTTGTCGAGTTCCTACATGTATATGCTCCATATGTCACAGGCAGAATCCAACCATTTGTAATTATTTTATTTTTGTTAAAAATGTATAACTATTTATTTTAGAACTTGTAAAATATTTGTAACTTTCTTATTTAACTTATATTTAGATATGTTAGGCTTGCTATGGGATTATTTTTCTGAGTGCCGGTCATGGCTCATTTTGAGCCGTGATAAAGTGGTATCAGAGCTTAGGTTTAATCTGTGTAATATGGAGCAAGTGTCCTATAATAGGATCACAATTGTATAAATAGAAGCGTGCCTATTTGTACATATTGTGACACTATCAGAGGCCTATAGAAATGTCATTCTTGTCCTATGTGTCATTGTTGTTTTCTGATTATTGTGATCATGCGTCCTCTGCCGCTTCTTGCTACTCCTATCCTTTTCTTATACCCAATATCGACTTATCCTTTGATAGGTTATTTTGATTGGTGTAATCGTTTCGGTTTCGACTCTTTATCTTTTAGCTGATTCCACTTTTTCTCACTTTTCTGAATATTTGCTTTAACCTTCTTCGTCTTTGTGATGTTCTCTATGGTTCCCGATTTTAAGATTTCATCCATGATCTAGAAGATTCGATATATTTTCTTTGTGTGAATTACAATCTGATTCCTTTTAGAGTACTGTATTTGAATTTGTGGATTGTGGGTTCGTTTAGTTGAAATACTTTCTTATGTTGATGATCGTTGAAGCTAACATAATTTTGAACCACTTGTGATTCTTTCTTTCAAATCAATAATTTTAAAAATTATTATTCAATTGCTCAAGGAGAAAAATTATGCGATGAACATATGAATAAAGTGTTATTGTTGTTTGTCGAATTGGTGATTTTATCTTCTTAGGTATAGTAAATTATTTGGATAATTAGTTAGATAGATCGATGGTCGTTCTGATCTAGAAGTTTGTTTGAATTTTTTTAATTTGATGATCTGATTCTATTATGGTAATGTGATACTTGTGAAAAAAAATTAGTTATTTCAAGAAATTTTTAAGAGATATATGATACTTGAAGAAATGAGGTGATTGCTAACTTTGCAAAGACTTAATTGAGGAGTAAGGAGAGAAATTGTTTTATTTTTGGATTCTTACAATATAATATTTTATTGGTTTACACAACTTTCTATTTATTCAATGAGGATTCCTTCCATTTTATTTAGATGGGAGTAAAGCTCAGAAGGCTTTCTATTATACTACATTTATACTTTTTCCAAGTTTATCATTAGTTAGATTAAGAAATATTTTCCATGATTATCTCGAATTGACTTCATATTTTCAAGTGAATTTTCATAATCATGTTCATTATTTTGAAACTGGAAGTCGAAATAATTTGGTTGGTCTGACTTTTAAAGTGTACACCACAGCTGATGTGTTTGTGTCTTTGAATAATTCGGTGCTATGTTTTGATTCCATTGTTGCAACAGTGAATTACATTTAGACGTGAATGCCTTACTAAATGGTAGCTCAAACAACCTATTTTATGTGTATTATCATGACAAAAAAAATTGTTTATATATAGATGAGGGTGTGTTAGAATCAACTCTTATAATTTTATTTGTTTCGGTGATGTTTGTCTTTTAATTTTTTTATTAGCTGATTTCAGATATATAACTGTAACTGTGATAGCAGTATTGCTACTTTGTTGTTTGAATTTGATTTTAAATGGGATATTTGCTTGAGTGGTATCTCAGTTTATTCATTGTGAAGGAACTTGGTCTACTCTCAAACGGATCATGCATGTGAAGGTGAAATATAAATTGTGAACGCTTGATTTTTGTTGATGAGTAAAAAGATGAACTTTGCTTTTTGGCTAAGATCTAAAACTTGAAAATTTTCTTAACCCTTGCTTTTTTTGAAAATTCCTCTATTCTCAACTATTGTCCTTATTTTCAAAAATTGGAAGATTGATTTTCTGGGTTTGTGAGATTGAGATTGTAGGTCTTAGATATTGGAAAGAATTTCTGGCGATTTCAGATGAAAAAGATTGGCTATCTAATTCCTTAAAGTTGAACAAATTCTTTATATGAGTTTTTTTCCCTTATTATATTCACGGATTATTATTAAGTAGGCATTGTAAAAAAAAATTGATTACTTTTTTAATTTTAGGACAGCTTTGGTACTTGTTTATAATGTATGAAGATTGGAGATGTTTAAACTTTAAATAAATCGATAGGTTTATTTTGAGTCATTGGATTTAATCTTGAGTTGTTTCATCATAACTTGTTAACCTGAGAAATGCTGGGTATGGATTGATCATAGTTTGAACTTGGAGATGTAAAATTTATCAATATTTTCTTTTCTTTTCATGAGATTCCTATTTTTATTTGGTTCATTTATTTCGGAGTTTTTTCATATGTTGCATTTGTTCGTCCTAAATATTTTCTTTATTACTATACTTTGATTGATTGTGTTTGAATAGTTCGTTTTGTTATTGTTGTTGATATTTAAAAGTAAAAATCTCTATATGATACTATTTTTTTATATGCTAGCTTCTAATTTTGGATACAACATCTATGTCTTTTTTCTAATCTACTCTCTCAATTATTGGCAATACTCTCTTCATTTTTGGCCTTTTTAGATTCTTGATAATAATGTGAGGAATGGTTATGGAATAAGAAATATGGTGAAGTTTTTTTGGTGATTTCAACATTCGCTTATGTCCTAAAGGCTCTTATGCTATGGTGATATTGTTCTGTTGAGCTTTGTTTTGTTTTGTTTGCTTTCTAGTTTTGTTGCAAGAAAAAAAAATCTATATTCTATCAGCGTGGTCACATCTTGTAGTATGATTATTGAGAATAGTGCATACAGAGGGCTAGAAATTATAACATATGAGAAATAGTAGTTCTAAACTCCTTCGTTTCTTTTATTTAAGTAATGATAGTCGTTAAGTTTGAGAACGTTAGGTGTTCTTCTTGGAAAAATTTGTGTTGAAGTTTGCGTTATAATCGTGCCGCGTGATTTGACGTATCGTTCATTCCTCTATATTTCATGTCAGAAGTTTCTTGTTTCAATTCTTGTTGAAATGAAATTTGATTTTGTTTCATGTCCTACATCTTATACATATCTCGATTTGATCGTGCTTTTGGCTATCCCATAGATTCTCGACAACACAGGTGTTGACGTTGCATTCCTTTATGTAAATTATGTAACTCCTTGATGTAATCTGAATTTGCTTTACTGTGATACATCATATCTTCTAGTATTCTCCTCGAATTCTTATTCCAGATCTTCTTTGAAAAAGTTTTTTATTTGATTCTTTTCTTGTCAGATCGTGTCCCTAATCATCTTCTTGAATCTTTGTAAAAATTGCCATTAACTTTAGTTACCTTCTTTTTGTGAACTCTGTACTTCTTTGATTCAACCTAAATTTGTTTTGACCTAATACACAATCTTTTCTTTTATTGTTTCTATCAAAGTTTTTTTATTAAGATTTTCTTGTTAAGATGCAATTGACTCTCTTTTTGGGATACTTCATTGTTTCTGTATATCATTGCTTAATTACAATCTTAAGCATCCTTCCATTTTTGTGCGAACACCATCTGTGATGTTTGCTCTTCTTTTCTTAAGTTTTGAATCCTTTTGAGTAAACTCGTGCTTGTTTCGGTGTCATGTGTGATTTCCAGATAGCAAACAATATGTTAGTTCATTAGACATAGCTTATCAATGTTGAAGTTCGGAAAGTTGTAATTCTAAGACATGACATAAGACTGATTGCTTCTATAGATATATACTACAGAACCAAGGAGATGGTGAAGTAAGATTGTATTTTGAGGAGATTAACGAACGAAGTGAAGAGTGCTATGTAAATTTGAGTTGTCAACGGAATGAGAGTCAGTGAATGTCAACCGCATCGTTTTAACACACACCTATCTTGTAACTTTTGCACTCGATGATATTTCTTTCTCATGTTTGGTAAAAGGCCAAAACCATGTGACATTTTTTTATACTGTATCAATTTTTGAGGGCGAAAAATTTTCTAAGGTAGGTAGAATGTAATGTCCTAAGATTTTTCTTGAAATATTTTATATTTGATTTCTTTTATTGCTACCCTACCCTTTAATTTTATCAAAATACCTATTTTACCCCTATCCCTTTTATCAAACCCTAATCCCAAAATTAAACTCACACCCTCCCTCTTACACACATACACACATATTTCAAAGAAAAATGGAGAAGGAACGAAAGCAAAGAAAAGAGAAAGGGGGGAGTTGTGAAGGGAGAAGGAGAAGAAGAGAACAGGGGAAAAGGGGGAGGACGGCGTCGGCGGAAGGAAGAGCGCCGCTCGCCATCGCCGTCGCAAAGAAAGAGCAAGAGGGAGAGAGAAAAAGAGTGACACGCGAGAGAGAAAGACCAGAGAGGGAGACCACGACGGAAAAGAGGAGAAGGCGCCGCCTCTACCACCACCAAGTCGTGCCTCGTTGTCGCCGCCGAATCTTCCCTCAATGCCGCTGCCGACGAGCCCAAAAAGAGGGAAACTTCGAGAAAGGGGAAGGAGAACGCGACGGAGCTCGTCGTCGGGAAGAGATGAAGCGACGGTGGTGGGTGTTGCCGCCGTTGCTACCGTCGTCATCACTGGAGCTCGTCGTTGAGGTTGCTAGAGCCGTTGCCTTTGCCCTTTCAAAATGCCGCATGAGTTACTTCAATGCGACCGTGAGTTCGTTTCACCACCATTTTGGTCTAGTTAGTGATTGTTTGTTCTATTTTGTTTCTGCCGCTATTTTATTGCTGCCATTGATGGTGCTGTCATTGCTCTGTTGATTCTTGTGCATATTGGTAGGCATAAAACTGTTGTTGTTGCAGCCACAACTTTTCGCTGCCCGGTCCAAGTTGTGTCTTTTCATTTCATTCTACATCGATCTTCTTCACCCTTTAATTCAGCACTTCGGGTTTGGTCTCTTCGGTCCCTTAAGACCACGTTGTGAGTAGGCTTTACATTTATAATTGTTTGATTGTGCATTTATAATTATTTTGATATATATTGATTATGATATTTGAATTATACTCACTATATTTGCCTTGAACGATTTTAAATTGATTAGAATAATTGATTTATTATAATTAAATAATGCATTTTTATGAAGTTTATACTTCTGGAACTATACATGAGATCATATATATTTTTGATGAAATTTTGTATTATTCCAAAATGTTTGATTTTACTTGAATATCTGTTTTTGAAGTATTGAAGTATTTGTTGGTACTCACTTACTTTAAAGATTGTGAAATATGTTTGAAATTTCTTATGATTAAAAAAGTATGATTGTAAAAGATTTCTGATTAGAAAGTATCATCTGATTTGATTTGATTTGATACATTATATATTTGAAAGATAAAAAATTTATTATATTTGAAATTATATGTTTTGAATTGGTTTGGGAGGTTTGTATTAGAAAACTGTAGTTAACGGCGGTTATGACGTTAACCTAGATGCATCTGTCTCAGACCTCAGCTAGCAAGGGCATTGCTAGCCTAACGTGTAGACCACACGTTGGATCTGTTATTCTGTATGGACACACTAGAGGAAAGGGCTACCCATAGAGGTGGAGCCGTCCAAGTGTGAATTTTTTATTTAATTTCTGTATGAGAATTTCTTTATTGTTTTACTTATGATTTTCAACTACTATTTTCTAATTAAAATTATTTTGATAATAATGGTTATATGGTTTCATGTCAATTATAGATGTATTGTCTAGTCACTGAGTTACAAAACTCACACCGTTTTTTTTAAAATATTTTTCAAGAACAAATACTTGACTATGTGAAACTTTTTATTCAAGAATATAATCTACACTGAGTATCTATTCTTTATCAAGTTTCTAGATTGTTATATACTCTATATGTCAAAGACATCATTTTGGACACTGATAGAGTTACTCTTTTTGTCTTTTGTATCTCTTAAAGTAATCTTTGTTCTCAGACAATAAAAAAAAAAAAAAGAACACATTCAATAATACAAAGAATAGTATCAATGTAACTCAAATCAGATTATGTTCAAATTGTTGCCTTCTTCCTAACCGAACCGGCAAGGAGGATAATCCAAGTGAATGATGAAGTATACATTGGTGTTACATGGAGCAGAGGGCAGCGAAGGCTTCACCAGTCTTGTTTCCTTGAATTCACGGACAGTAGAAAGAGGGCAAGGAGCAGAGAAACAGCCGAAGCACCAGGGAGCAAAAACAGGAGCGCTCTTCATCAACTATACCACCAAGAGAAGGAGAATGATGGCTGTTCTTCGAGTTTTCCTGCTAGGTGAGGACAACGACTTCATCTTCTTCCTTTCCTCCTCTAATTCAAAATTCTCATCCTTCTCTTGCTCCATTCTCCCAATTTATTCAATTTCTATTAACACAACTACCACCACAAGCAAAGAGAGGTGAGTGATTTTCTCTCCTCTGTGTTTAATTTCGTCGAATGGCCTTGTGAAATGTAACCAAAACTCTAGTTCTTGGAATGGTTAGGGTTCGGGTTCAAGGGAGAAACAGGGCAAGTCTTGTGTATTTGATCAACAAAGAGGTAAGGGTTAGGATAGTTAGATATTGATTTTGGCTGTGTTTGGTATTGTTATATTGATGAAATTGATATATGATTGCTAGTGATAAGATGCTGAAAATTCTGATTTTGTTGAGATTCTGAAATTTCATTAATTGTGTGCATGTTTGAATTTGAGCTCTTGGGGCTGTGTTGATAGTAGTAGCAACTTTGGTTAACTGAAACAAGGCTAGAATTGTGGTTTTAGGAATGTTAAAAGCTTTGATGCAAAATTTGGCATATAAAGTTGTTGAATTGCTTGCTGCAGAAAATTCAGCAGATTGGCGCCAACTTGAATGAAATTTTAGAAAAAATTTGTACGGTAATTTTTAATGAAATAAATTTTTTGTAAAACCTGAATGTGTATAGAATATCCCATAAAACTTTGGAATTGATTTATGGGTAGATTGGGAGGAATGAATTTTTGAAAACTGGTGTATGCAGAAAATTCTGTGTTTATGTGGCTGATGCAAAAACTTTAAATCTACCTAACTTTAAATTCTGATAAGAGTTTGAGTTGGAATTAAAAGAAATTTTCTACCCTTTGTATCTAGAATATTCAGTTCAAATTTCAGATCAATGCCAATTTAGGAGAATTAGATATGCAAGTAGAAGTGTAACTACCTTGCTGAATTTTAGAAAAGCTAACCTTAAAAACAGAACCATATTCCTAATTATGTATCTTTCTCATGTGAATTGATATTAATCTTAAACTTGTTGCAATTAAAACTTAGTATGTCAGGTACATGTCTACTAAATTTGAAAGGCATTCCATTAGAATTGGATTTTTCATGAATTTCCTAAAGTTATTGCTACCTGCTATTTTTGTTTTTGTTTTTAAATAGGTAGCTAAACTTTGCAAAATTATAGAAAATTGAATTCTCAATACGAACTTCCAAAACCAGATTTAAATTGATCGTTAGAGACCCTAGAATATCTTATTTAAAGAATTGAGTCACTACACAATTAATTAGTAACATATATCCAATTTTTGGAAAAGAATGCACTAGGTGATAAAATCAAAGAGTAGTCACGGTTTCCTTAGTACTAGATTAATTTTGGAATCCAAAAAATATATGGCCTATATCATTAGAAACTTGAGTTCGTTGTGAATACGTAAATATAAAATTTGTGCAATTCTGAGTCTGTTTGTTATATTATATTAATTATTAAATAGAAAAATAGTCGTCAAGTAGGCGTTAATCCAAAAGAAAAAAGGGTTAAAAGTATTGAATAAAGATTAAAGCCCAAGATGCCTTATACCGCAGTCAAACAAAAGTGGTATCTGACTGACATGAGTTCGTCCATATGGTACTCTGTTTCTCACTGAATGTACATATACAATAGCAATTATATGATTATGATTTAGCCTAACTGATACTGGTAAACCCGTGTGGCTTTGGTATCTAACTAACATGGTCTGCATGTGATACTCGTGTCGACTAATTCAGTAGAGAAACCATATCCGGAATCCGTTCCGGGTAACGTCAGGCTGTGGATAGTCATCCGACGCGTGATTTCATGATCTGCGCTTAGAACAGGCATGCATCATCTTGTTTGAGCATGTGACTTTCTTGAGATTATTTACTGCAATTTCCTAAGTGCCTATGACTAATTTTGTTTACCTGCTGTATATGTACTCTGTTATTTCTATGTGGTGATTTTCTATTTAATGAGAACTTAGAGACAAAGACTCTAGGATTCCTTTTTTTCCGTTTTATCCTGCTGGGGACTTTAAATTCTCACCCATTTTCTTCCTACGTCCACGGGTGGAGACAGACTTGGCAGCTGATGACTTGAGTTCAGAGATGTCCAAAGGTGTTACTGAAGAATCCTCGGATCGCAGGATCACTTTTGAGTAGATGACAGGCGCTCTATATCTGAATCTATACGACCTTGTTCCTTAGTGATACATTTCTCGCTCTTTTGATAGTGTTTTGAGGGATAGGATCTTCTTGTACCGTGTGAGAATTAGGGTCGGTAATATCTTTTGGTTGTATATATTTTATGTATATATATCTATTGGCATGTATACTCTTGACTTTTTGACTTATGTTTATGTATATACTACTTATCTCTATATAACTGTGTTTAAGCGTTGTTAATATTTTATTTCAAAAATTTTTAACCGTTACGATTTTTATCACGATGTGCGAAAATAATCATACTATTATGATAAAAGCTCATATAATATTATAATAATTTCTTGAGTCTAAAATCCTATAGGTCTTTACTATGAATAATGTTTAATTATTGACATTAGTCATGACGTGTCAAAAATTAGATCGTCATATAAATCTTATTTTGGTTTGAGAACAACTTTGATTATTTTCTTATGTATATAAATGTTTTGCACAGTTTTATCTTGCTTGATTGAATATCCTTAATTTATTTTTATATTGTTCACAATAGAAATTAGTTATAATAAAAAATATATTAATTGATGCTAATTGATCTTAATTATACTCTAACATCTCCCTTTAAATTCAAGTGGGAGTTAAGGATACCATCTTGACTTTGAATACTAGAGTTCGAAAATGAGTAGGATGATGAACCTTTGTGAAGATATGAGCAGTCTGATCCAAAGTCTCAACAGCTACGTGACGAACAACACCAATAAGGAGACGTTGCCAGACGAAGTATCAATCAATCTCAATGTGTTTGGTTCACTCATGAAAGACATCATTATAGACAATCTGAATAGCACTTCGGCTATCACAATAAACATAAGGGGAAGATGATTGAATGGCACCAAAGTCTTCGAGAAGCCAATGAATCAAGACAACTTCACCAGTGGTGTCAGTGAGAGCACGATATTCAACTTTGGTACTTGATCGAGCAGAAAAATGAAGGCCATGAAATAAAGTGCCTTTGATATATCAAATGATGCGAAGAACTGCCGCATAATGAGTAGTGCAAAGAGCTGACAAGAACTGGCTAACAATATGAATATGATAGGCAATGTCTGGTCGCGTGACTAGCAAGTAAACAAGACCTCCAACTAACTATCAATAAAGAGTAGGATTATCTAGAACTGTATCATCCATATGAATAAACCGAGCATTAGGCTCAAGAGGAGTAAACTCAGTGCGACTATCTGTAATACCGGCTCAAGCGAGAAGATCATGAGCATATTTAGCTTGGGAGAGATAGATACCGTCATCATTGGAATTACCTCAAGACCAAGAAAATAACTCAGAGAGCCAAGATCTTTCCTCTCAAAAGTGTGGTGAATGGATGCTTAAAGATCAGTGATACCATTAACATCATCTCCAGTGAGGATCATGTCATCAACATACAATAGTAGAAGAACAACTCACGTTCACTTTTACGAATAAAGAGAGCATTCTCATGTGGATTACAAGTGAACCAAGATTGCATATAGTGGTGCTAAACTTGTCAAACCATTCATGAGGAGCTTGCTTAAAACCATAGAGTACCTTATGAAGAAGACAAACTTTGCTAGATGGACAAGGATATCCCAGGGGTGGTTTCATATAAACTTTCTTTTTCAAATTTCCATTAAGAAATGCATTCTTCACATCCATCTGACTGAGAGACCTTTTTTTTACCGCAACAATGGCAACGAGATTGCGAACAGATGTGAGACAATCAACAGGAGCAAAAGTCTCTTCATAATCAATATCATACTCTTACCTACATCATTGAGCAATCAATCATGCCTTATAACGGTCAATAGAACTATCAAATCAACGAGTCTTGATATTGTAAACACATCTACTACCCATAATTTCTTGATTAGAAGGAGGATCAACCAAGCTCCAAGTGTGTGCTTTTTCTAGTGCCTGTATTTCTTCCTGTATTGCTTGTTGCCAATTTGAATTTGTGGAGACTTCTCAGAATGACTTATGTTCATGTTGTTGTAGAATAGTAGAAAAACAATGATAATAAAGAAAATTATGAGATAAAGAAAATTATGAGGTGAATTTCTTACTCTAGAAGAACAAGTGGAGGGAGGAGGCATGACAACAGGATCAAGTTCATCGTTTGGTCTGGAATCATTGGAAGATGGAGAAGGCGGAAGAGTGAGAAGCTCGAGAGGTTAACTTGACACAGAACCTGTATTATCATCACTAGGAAAAAGACCAACATCGGGGTTAGTGAGAAACAGTGACTGGGTAGAGAAAATGGACTCAAAAGAGGAGAAACTAGAAAACATGTGATGCTCCCAGAATACAACATGACGAGATATATGGATACGCCCAGAGATAGGATCCTAACAACGATAACCCTTGTGTTCAGTGCCATAACCAATAAGGAAACAACACATGCGAGCCCGATGTTCAAGTTTATTATGTTCATGAGGCTGAAGAAGAACAAAACAGACACAACCAAAAACTCGAAAAGAGTTATAATGTGGAGAAGTATGATAAAGACGCTCAAAGGGAGTAATATTACCAAAGACAGAAGAAGAAAGTCTATTGATAACATGGACAGTAGTGAGAATAGCTTCACCTCAAGTATGCTTAGGACACAAAGAAGAAATAAATATTGCACGAACAGAGTTAAGAATGTAACGGTGTTTGCATTTAGCTCTTCCATTTTGTTGAGACATTCTAGGGCAAGAAAATTTAGACAAAGTACCTTGTCCATCAAGAAAATTTAAAAGTTTGGAGTCACGGTATTCCATAGCATTATCGTGTCGAAAAACTTTAGTGACCTTGGAAAATTGAGTTTTAATCATAGTGGCAAAATTAATATAAATTTGAGGCAACTCATGGTGATTAGTCATCAAATAAACCCAAGTACAACGAAAATAGTCATCAATAAATACTATAAAATATCGAGCCCCTCCCATAGAAGCGATAGAAGCGATGCCCCAAACATCAAAGTGGATAAGATCAAAATGAAAGCAAGCAAAAGATGAATTATTATGAAAAGATAAAGCTGGTTGTTTTGCAGTTTGACAAGAAATACAATCAAAAGATTCATTTTTAACTTGACCTAAAACACCCTTAAATATAAGAGGACGCAGTTTTCTAAGGATCTGTGGGCAAGACGACGATGCCATAAGTGAAGTGTAGATAGTGAAGAAACATCACATAGATTAGACGTATAAAGAACATGAAAATCTCCAGATCAAACAATCTTCCGACCTTACATCTAGTTCCATTGACCTGTCCCGTCCGATGATCCTGCACACGACAACCAGAAATAGAAAATTAACATCAAAACCGAGATCAACAAGTTGACCAACAGAGATAAGATTAAAGTTTAATTTGGTAATAAAATAAGTATCGTGGAGATTAAGATTTGATTGTAAAATAAAATCCTTATGTGTCGCATACAAGAAGGAACCATTAACAATGTTGACAGAAGATGCATTTGTAGTTAGGGATGACAGCGGCCCCATAGGGGCGGGGATAAGCCCCTTGCCCCACCACCCATATTTTGTCTATGATGTAATACCCTTACTATCAAAATATCAGTCTTAAGTCATGATATCGCTAATGGTAAAGATATTACGTATCCACTGTATTACTTATTTACCTATTAATAGGAGTCTTTAAGAACGAAACTTAAAGTTAAAGGCATTTTTTAACATACATACATTCTATAATCCAATTATCACAAGGTACTCAATAATTACAATAACTCAAACAGCTACATCTATTGTCATGAATAAAATACATCAAGTATACTTTTATATACATATAACAAAGATACTATTTTCTACCCCTCATAAAAGAATGAATTCTAAAATAATAGCAAGAAAAAAATAACCAAATTCAAATTTACTCTAAGAAAATAAAGTGATGCACGTCCAATGCTTAATAATCTCTGTAAAAGCTTCCTTGTCCACTTTTTGAATTGGAATATAGAGGGATGAGAACCAAACCACACAGTCTTAGTATGGGAGTTTTAAAATTATCATAAAAGAATATAAAACATAATTTGCCTTATGGCAGTTAATCAATACTTGTCTTATGAATTTTTCTCTTACAAATTTATTTTGTTTTCTCAACTTTTAGAATTCAACTGTTTCTCTCTCATAACTCATTCCTCAATGCCCTTTTTCTTTTCTAAACTATCATTTTCTCATAAATAACTAATTTAATTTTTCCGTTGTTTAATTTTCATACTTTTGATCATAGGGTACTCACTTTATATTTCTTTTCAGATTTACCATCCAGTTAATCTCTGTTTTTAAAGACTACCATCACTTATTTTGATTCTAAACCAACAACCTCAATCACAAAAAAGTAAACAATCAAGCAAACAATCACACATATTTTAATTATACAAGTACAGACAAATAGATAACCAATTTCAAGCAATATACAAACAAATATAGTATGATGCATGCCAGTACTACTGGCTGTGAACTCACATGTCAATTACGTTTTCAGACCTAACACATCTGGTAGCTAACCCAAACATCATTTCTTTGTTGCGCATTTCCAGGAGGAATATAATCGAGGGAGTGTGCCCTACTACCTTCTCTTGGAGGTATCACCAGAGAAAATAAATCGAGGAAGAGTGCCTACGACCTTCTCCTGTGAGGCCGTGTCATATAAAACGAAGAAGAGTTCCTTTCCACCTTGCAATCAAAGAGAATGTAGGCGGGACAAAACCACCATCGCATATCCACACCACAGCATTGAGCAAGCGAGACAAAATCATTATCCTTTCTAGGCAAGTAATCAATAATCATTAACCAATTCTCAATCAGAATAATCATATTTATTCACGCATGCGGGACAAAATTCACGTTCTTGCTAATTAAACAATCATATCATAATTCAAATAACATATTTTCTTTAATCATATATTGGACCTTTTCTTTTTAAAATTATACTTTGACCTTTACTTTCAATAGTAATATATTAGGTCCATACTATGCCAGAAATTATATTCTTCACTTAATTATTCTTAAATTCACAGTTAGGTTCACATATCCTTCAAAAATTCAATCAGACGTCATACTCTGTTATCAGATAATATAACATACCATTCACTTTTAAACTTTCTCAAATTGACTCAAATAATGCTTAGGTTCAACCTAAGACTCAAATTCTACTTTAGATTCTTAGTACATTTCTAAATTTAACCAAAGGTCTCATTCTTTTAAGATAATCTGAATAACAGAAACTTTAAACCTCAAGGGTCATAATACCTCAACCGACCCAAAAAAAATTCACCATTTCTTGGCTACTCTTTCCTCAAACGTAGTCTATATACATATAACAGATCATTCATTAATTATAATTATTATCCATGTTAATAAACCGCACATAATTATCATGACTTTTAGAGATAAAAAATTTAAAAACTTATTAAAGTTTGTGCTAATTCACTTAGACATAACTATCACTAAAGGATCCCTCATATTCAACCAACTTTATACCATATATTCTATCATTTTCCAACATCAATTTAGATCCTTCATTCTTATGCACAAAACCATAAACTCAACATAACAATCAACCTCCTTTTATTGAAATCAAAACAATTCACTAATAGCTCATTCAATTCTTATGAATTAACCATATTTAATCCTTCAATTTCAAACCAAACACAACATGATTAATTAGGATTCAACTTGCGTTTTAAGTTTCCATAGCACTAAATTCTAGTAATCAAACTAAATTCATCAATTTGTAACACTATTTATTTTCACTGAAAATCAATTATAAAGCACATCCAACGGTCCAAGCAATCAAATAATTACAACTCATATTCTCAATTAAGATGCAAGATATTCACAAATCCTAATCCACCCATTAGGAAACTTCAACTATTGTTTTTAATCTATTTTATTACTTTAATATCCATCCGCATTTAACAAATTCTATTTCTCCAAAATTGTCCAATTTAATTCATAAGACTCACACAATCACTAAAAATATAATTTTCACATTGATATCGATCTATAACAATTTCTTGAAATAAAATAAGTTTAAGAAGAATCCCTACCTCAAAGTAACTCAACAGCATGGTAACAATAGCGGTAGCGACAGCCGCAATATTCACAGCAACTATGCCATAACAATGTGGTAGCAAAAGCAACAATCCCAGTCCGCAGCTGCAGTGGCTCAACCCTGAAACGTTAACATTGAAAAATTCTCAACAAATGTATAATAAAACACTAGCGACGAGGGTTCCGGAACAAGAACACTTACTGCAATTAGGGAGGTGCAAGGAAATGGAACGGCAGTAGCTCCAACGATGATAGGAAGTCTCAGCGGCAGCCGAAGCAACCATACGGTGGCGGCGGCATCTCCAACAATCTGAAAAACGAGAATCAGAGGCAAGAACACCCTTAACAGTGGCAGCAGCACCAACCCAACTAGCTCTGGCAGCAAGGACGACGGCCTGTTTCACTACCACCAGTGACGGCGACCGTAACCTCCAGTGATGGCGACAATGGGAATAGCGGCGGAGGAACAACTCTTCCTCTATCGCGTTTCTCTTCTCTCTCGCATGCAGGGACGATGATGGGATCTTCAGCGATGGTGATCAAAGCTTCGACGGCAACGATAGACACAACGGCGGTGCGAGACAATGCCTCCTTCTCCTCGATCGTGTCTTCTCTCTCAACGCCTCCCTTTCTCACACCTCAATTCAATCTCTCTCTCTCTCTCCACCATTCAATAGCGATGGCGATGGTGGCTCCCAGCCGCGCCGGCGCCATCGTGTGGGGCACGGATTCCATGTGCCGAAGATCTTTGGCACATCAGTGTGCGCATAGCACTTCTCTTTGGTTGACCGGTGCGCTTTTAGATGCTGTCCATCAGATTTTTTTCGTTTTTTTAATCCAATGGTAGAGATCACCTTTTTTCTTCCCTCCTTTGATTGGTTAATGGATATCTTGTGTCAGAGGGGCTATTTTACAAATTTATTTTGTTGCTGGTTAGTTTTGTTAGATCTGAAAACTATCTGGGTTTATGTAGAATTAGTTAACGATTTTTAAGATGAAATTATTTGAAGTTAATGATTCTGCAGAAACGATGGGATTGGACTGGAAAGGAAGGAGTTTCACCGTTGATGTCGTTTGACACATACTAGAATCGCGCGGATGTTTACGTTTCCGTCACTGACCATCCATGGAGTTGCAGGAAGTTTCCCCCACCCCATCCCCTCGCGGAATCACACTGCAAAGCTGCCTACTCTCCGAATGGCGCATCTGTCGCGACTCGTTGGTTCGGAGGATGAAGATCTGCATAGTGTCCTCGCCGGATCTGAAAAAGATCACCGTCGGACAACAATGGGAAGTAAACAATCGCGTGTCGTGGTAAGTGTAGTTTGGTGGCCAGCAAAGCAAAGATTGCTGTACACTGATGGGTATTAGTAACTGGCGAGACCACAGGCATACGTTACGGAGGACCTCTGTCATTTAATATATATAGAAAACCTGTTAGACACGTTAATTCTCACCATATTTTGAATGTGAATTTATGTATATTTACATTGATTAACCTTTGGCTTTTATTATAGATTTAAATTCAATTAAATATTAAATTTTGGTTTTTAAATAGTTTTAAATTTGATTTTAAATTCATTTTGGAACTAATTCAAGATTCGGATCATACTCATTGAACACATTGATATTTTCAATACTCAGCATTGATAATTACGTTTGCAGTTTCTTCGATACTGGTGCGAACTCAGCGTTAATTAATCCTTTGGAATTCTAATGAATAGTAGTGTTCGATTTGTTGGATGATTACCATTTTAAATTTTTTGTTAAACAAAAAAGTCAAAAATAAGTTTAGTCAAATTCGTCTATTGGTCATTAATTTTTAAAGTTTTGATAAGAATGGAACACTTTATGAAAAAAAAAATCCATAAATGAATTTACATTTTAAATTAATTTTATATTATAAACCAATTATTATAAGCTAAGTAATTCGGTTCAATTAATTTTATTAATTATAGTTATATGATATCGAAAATAATTTTATTAATTATAGTAAGATATCATATAAAATTAGTAATTTTTTAGAATAATTGTATAGATTATATATTAGTTATTTTTTTAATAATTTTAACGAATCTCATTTTAAGCTTTGATGAAATATTCGAAACCGCAGTTGACAGTAACAGTGTGCGTGTGTGGCCATGGCGAATTAGCAGAATTTGTCAGAAGGAACAGAACATTCTAGAACAAGAAACTCTCAAATGGGTCTTCGTTTGTGGCAAAAGTGGCGTTGGCAAAACTACATGTAGCTCAATACTCTCGTTCCATTCTTCTCGCCACTATTCGCGACTCTGTTCTCATAATTTCCACCGACCCAACTCATAATCTCAGGGATGCTTTTCAACAACGATTCACAAAGACTCCAAATTTGGTCAATAGCTTCACCAATTTTTATGCTATGGAAGTGAATCCCACTGTTGAGCAGCATGAGGATGTGGGCACTTCTAAATGGATGGACGGTTTGAGTCACTGAAATTTTCGGTAGAATGTGGGTAATAGACTTCAGACGTGCCCAATAAGAAGCTGCCAAAGCCACCATGACTGAGCGGGGGAGGAGAAGGAGTTGGTAGCGTGACGAAGAAGCGAGTAGGAGAGGTCTTGGGGATTCAGTCGTTGTTGGCGTTGGAGATAATGGAGGAGGCCGTGAGCTTACGACGGTAAAGAAAGGGGAAGAAGAAAACTTGGAAAAAAATGTTAATGGCAGTAATAGATAATTAAATATGGATATTCATTTAAAAAATAAAAAAATGACCCCTTTATTTTTTGTGCAATTGCAAAAAGAACTCCAGAAAACAAATATTTTTATTTTGATATTTTTTGGCTTACCGGTACGCCAAACACGTTTTTGGCGTTTCAGTGCGCTAAGAGGGAGCGCGTACCGAATCCGTGCCCCAGAGTGTGTGTGTGTTTTTGAATTTTAGGATTAGAGTTTGGTTTGGAAAAAAAGGGATAAGGATAGTTTGGAAATTTTAGTAAAATTAGGAGATAAAATAGTAATTAGGATTAAATATATACAATAGAAATTATCTTTAGGAGCACAATAAAATTATTTGTCAAGTTACTAATTAATTTAAAATAAGTACTCTAATTTAAAATTAAAAATACTCTACTTAATTTTCTTTCTCAATTACTATAAAATTCTCTGAGTACTAATTAATTTAAACTCAAATTACCAAAAATTAGATTTAGTTATCTTTAATAAAAGATTTAATTGTTGTGTCCCAATCTTAAATCCAAGGCTCTAGCCATCTCCGTGACCAAGGTCAATTCTTCTTCGTACATGCCATTTTAAACATTTTTGGCAATGAGAGTGCTCCAAGAAACAACATTCTTCACAGGCATTCTATCAAATACCTTTTTGACATTATCTATGTTCATAGTGACAACAGCCATGGTACTGCATAGATGACTCTACCTCTCAAACAATCCATCAAGCACTTTACCTGCACAGCCACCCAAACCATGAAACTTAGAGTACATATTCATCAAGGTATTAGCTGTGTACAAATCAAAATTAAAGCCGAGATGAAGGATGCAGGCACGAAGAGATTGGATGAGGTAGAAGTCCTTCAAGAAGGCACAGGATTTAAGAAGAGAGGGGAAGATGTGGCGGTTAGGGCGAATGTCAAGTGCCATCATTTGACCTAAGAAAGAGAATGAATGGTGGAAGAAGCCATGAAAAGTGTAGCACTTGATTATGGAGGTCCAAGCAAGAGGAGAAGGGAACAGAAGAGGATTTTTTATTTAAATAAATCAAATAAATGTAATAATTACTGAATTAAATAATTTTAAAAGTTATTACCGAAATTCATCAGTCTCTCATATCTCGTTTACTCTGTAAACGAGATTATTTTACATGTATCTCGTTTACAGTATAAACGAGATAAAACATGTTGACATGACACATGTATATCTCGTTTATACTGTAAACTAGATACGTGTAAAATCATCTCGTTTACGGTGCAAACGAGATACCGTGAGACAATTTTTCAGCAGCTATAAAAGGATGTCTAATCTTTGATATTCTCCACATTCATTTTATATCTTCTTCTGTCCCGTTTTTCTCACAAAAAAAAGGTAACAATGGCCAGTAATAGCGTATACATAGTTGTGTGTGTTTACCCCAATCGTCGTATGAGAAATGGCGACAATGGGGTGATATTTGAGTGTGAGAATCCGATTCTATTGCACACTCAGCGTGGGAGTTGATTGTTCAAGTTGAAAAGTTTGATATTGAGCAACCTTGGTGGCTCAGAAATGAGGGAGGTCAGAATCGTGGGGTATAGGTTGCTGGCACCGTTGGGTAATGGAGTTTTCCGATTTCAACTATTTCGGCTTCTAAGGCACGAGCATGTGCGACTCATGCTTGACATCCATGGGAGAATCATGGCGAAGCAAGTGATGGAGCTTTCTACAGAGGCTGGAGATGTTGGTGGTGGTGGTTCTGTATACTCGATCTATGTACAGGACGACCGACCTCTCACACCACCACTCATTCATGTTGCCATTCCAATGGAGGACATGGAGGTGGGTGACGAAGAGTACATTGCCGATAGTGGCGACAGTGATTCTTCTGCGGGGGGGTGATGACGAGGAGTTTGTACCGGAGATGCCCGCTGAGATAGCTGTGCGCTATGTTTTACCTCCCCCCTCCCCAACTCAATTCCGGCACTATCAGATGTACCAAGTCACTATCATACATTAGATCTGTAAGTCATGCATGAGAGAACTCCATTTTCCAACACGGGGGAGGAGGATTACAACCTAGACGGTGGGGTAGAGTTTCGGGTCGGCCACAGATTCAAATGTAGAGATGCAGTGATGCAGGGTGTGAAGAACTACAGTATTCGTAGGAGTGCTGAGTACCGAGTACCGGGTGATCGAATCGGACCGATTAAAGTACCATGTGTAATGCCGTCAAGCTGCAAATGGCTGCCCATGGAGTCTCTGTGTTGCCGTTCAACAGAACCTCAAATACTGGTGAGTTCAAGTTTGATTGAGGCGTACTTACTCATTTATGGTTGCCATATATTAAGTATTTTTGAACCATGACGTCTAAACATGGCTATTTTATTTCGTCAGGGAGGTCCGGAGGGTTGGTGGATCGCACACTTGTTTAGCACCCACCATGTCTTAGGACTATCGAGAGTTGGATAGCAGTCTCATCTGTAAGGTCATCTTGCCGTTGATACAGTCCAACCCCTCCGTTAGCATCCCTGTTCTGCAAGGTGCGGTCCGACAGAGCTATCACTTCAAACCTTCCTACAGAAAGGTGTGAATGACAAAGCAGAAGGTAATTGCTCAGATCTACAGGGATTGGAGGAGTCATACAATAAGGTGCTGAAACTACTTTAGGCACTGCAGAGTTGTTTTCCGGGAACTATTTGTGAGCTAGGGACTGTACCGTACTACGATGGGCACCTTCTGGTCCGCGACTATAGCATGTTCGATAAAGTATTTTAGGTTTTTCCATTCTGTGTTGAGACTTTCAAGCATTGCAAGCCGTTTGTTTCCGTCAATAGCACGCATCTGTATGGTAGATACGGTGGGGTATTGCTTATAGTGGTGGCATCAGACGGCAACAGCAATATCCTGCCTATTGCTTTTGCCATTGTGGAGTCTGAGAGTACCGAGTTATGGTCGTTCTTCCTTACTAATCTGAGACGCAATGTCACCCCACAAGAAGGTCTGCTGGTTATCTCCGACAGATCCCAGCCCATCAAGGCTGCACTTAGTGCCGATGATAGTGGTTGGCATCCTCCTAGGACGTTCCACGCTTACTATATTAGACACATGGCAAAAAAATAGAGTTCCAAACTAACTAAAAGTAGTATAATAACTATATTAAAAAATATAAAAATTTAATTATAATTTGACGAAACTAAAAGAAATAAAATAGAGTTTCAAACTAATAATTATGTAGTAATAACCTAACACAAGTGAAATAAAATAGAGTTCCAAACTAGTGACCTATTCCTAACTATACAAACTATATTCTAATTCTTAGTGACTACCCTAACCATGGCTACATACACACATATATCTATATAGGATTGTATAACATTCAACACAACAGAACTGACCACAAAGTCGGCTGCCCCAGCGTAATGCCAAGTCTCGTTCAGCCTGTTAATGTCTCCATCGTTACCAGCTGCGCGCGCCATCGTCGTATTTATCGATTATATGGTTAGAAAGGGGTAAAAGAGAGGAAAAAGTGGTTGAAAAGTTCAAATTGGTGCCTGATCAAACGCTATCAACGAGTTACATATATAGCCGTCGCCTAGCCTTATCTTATTTACACGGTAAACGAGATAAATTTCCACGTTTCTGTAAACGACATATATACGTGTCACGTTCACATGTCTTATCTCGTTTATGCTGTAAACAAGATACGTATAAAATTATCTCGTTCACAGTATAAACGAGATAAAATAGGCCGACAAATTTTAATAATAACTTTTAAAATTATTTAATTCAGTTATTATTATATTTATTTAATTTATTTAAATAAAAAATTTGAACAAAAGAGGAGGATTAAATGATCAATTTGTCTTCATCATTTGAAATAATTTTACTCTAACCTTTAAGAACATCTCATCGACTTTAACAATATACGTCAAAAGTACCATTAGTTTTTATATTAGAAATTAACAAAAAGGTGTAACGTGTTTATATAATTTTTTTTTTGAGGAATTTAATGGTTATCTTTTTTTTAAGATCCAAATTGTTTTAATACAAAATTTTTTAAAGACCTAATTGTCATGTTTTTTTCATGACCTTAAAGTTAGCTTAAGAATTCAAAAGGTTCAAGTGTTTGTATTGAGACACGTGTTTCTTAATGTATATGATTGTTTCTTTAACTCAATCTTCCTCGATTTATGGATTTATATATTTTGATTGATATGAATAGATGATTTGGGTGTTTAAATTATGCATTTATTCATAATTGTGATGAGATGCATGATTAGGTAATGACTTTTTTCCTATTAATAAGTACATAATTAATTTTTAAGTTTGTTAATTGAGCTTTGATTAATTTTCTTTTAGTATTGAGCTTTTAAGGGGTTGAGATTTTAATTTCCTAACTGTTTAATGCTAATTAGAGGCTTGGTGATATCTAAGAGGAAAATTATAGTGTACAGAAGTAAAGTTGTACAGATTTAAAGAGATTTTTTGGTGTTGAATGTTGAAGTGACAAGTGGCATGTTGATATTTGGAGAGGAGCAGCTCGGCAGAATAGTTGCAGGCATTGTCGGGGCTGGGCGTTCTGGGAGCCGCGCTAAGTGGCCAGAAGGAGGGAAGCCCGTAATGGGCTTTGGATGTGGGTTCCGTAACCGTTGCTATACACCAAATAGAGGAAACAATTTGGACCTAGTGTGTATGGATTGGGACTCGGTTTAAGGATGGTCAGAATGGGCTTGATTTAAATGTGTTCATTTTTTTAGGATTTTTGCAACAAAAACGTATTTAGACGTAATTAGATACAAATTATAAATTGTATGTTGATTAGTGTTTTAAACTTTTAACGGTGTTTGACAGGAAGGAGATGAACGAGGGAAAATAGGGTTGTTGGAGCTTAAATTAATAATGCGAACCTAAAAAAAATAATGACAACATAGCATACATTAAGTAAATTAAAAAATGAATACACTGTAAACGTAAAAACAAATCAAATCGTTGTGGCTGGATGTGATAAAATGACGATGTGAATTTTACATGGTGGTGCGAAATTTATAATCCACAAACTAATCGGTAAGTGCACCTGGTCGTACCTAGTAGTACTTCAAATGAAAGAGGGTCGATCCCACGAGGATTGATGGATCAAGCAACAATGATTGAGTGATTGGTTTAGTCAGACAAATAGAAAATGGTGTTTTGAGAGTTCAATTGCATCAAACAGTAAATTCAGAAAATCAGAAAGCAAGCAGTAAATTGGTGTGAAGATTATAAGAGAAAACAGCTAAGGTTTCAGAGATATTTATCTTTCGGGTTGAATTTTTTTACTAACTATTTTAATAATGCAAGATTTAATTCATGGTAAACTATATGTGACTAGACCCTAATTTCTTAGACCTTTTTAGTCTCTTCTAACCTTCATCAATCGTCAATTCCTTGGTCACTTGATTCCAATTAGAGGGTTAAGTTCAATTCTAATTTATATGCCACAGAAATTCTAATTACCCAAATATAAGAGGATTATATGTCACGTATCCCGTTAAATCCAGATAATTA
The DNA here is from genome assembly GCF_000816755.2 of Arachis ipaensis. NCBI lineage: Eukaryota > Viridiplantae > Streptophyta > Magnoliopsida > Fabales > Fabaceae > Arachis > Arachis ipaensis. The sequence continues at coordinate 115,705,151 of NC_029790.2, read as the reverse complement.
GAAGTTTAGGAAAAATTGTTTTCAAGCTATTGTTCAAGTAAAGAGCTTTTCCAAGTTATAGAAGAACTCAATTAGAACAAGGGTTAAACTTCTATTCCACCCAAATTCATAAGATAAAAAACGAAAACAATTCTTGAAATTGAAATCAATACATGAATTAAAATAGAACAGTAATAGTATTAATCCATAGAATAAACAGAGCTCCTAACCTTAACAGTGGAGGTTTAGTTGCTCATGGTTCAGAGAGAAAACAAGGACTCTGAAAAACTGTAAAGTGCGGAATGAGGTAAGAGAAAAGAGAATAGATATGAGCTCGAAGGGCTGAATCTTTTCCCTTTTATATCTAATCCTAATTAATGTAAAATATATTTTCTAAAACTAAATAATATATTTTCCTATTTGTAAATAAAATAAAGTTCAAATCAAAATAAAATAAACTCTTCGTGCAGCTTCAATTGAGCGAATGGGGACCACCTTAGGATTATTCGTGGCGCCAAACTTGGAGAATCCCAAGTTTGGCGCCACATAGCCCGAATGAAATCTTGGATTATGGTGATCATGGAGCTAAACTTGGAAAACTCCAAGTTTAACTTCACTTCAGCGCCTTGCAATTCCTGGGGTTCTTTAGCGTTGGCGCCAAACTTGAAACCTCTCAAGTTTGGCTTCAAGTTAACGCTATGCACTTCCTGGAGGTGGGTGAGTGTGGCACCAAACTTGGAAAATTCCAAGTTTGGCTTCACTGAGACTGAATGCTTTGGAATATTATATGATCATAGCGCCAAACTTGGAAAATCCCAAGTTTGGCACCACCAAGGCAGTGATTCCAAAAGAGAAGTATAGACTATTATATATCGTTGGAAAGCTCTGAAAATTAGATTTTCAATGCCACTGAAATTATGTCAATTGGATCTCTGTAACTCGAGTTATTCTTGTTGGAGTGCAGGGAGATCAGGGTTGACAGCATCATTCACTTTCTTCTCTTTTTCTGCAGAAACTCCATTAAATCCATCCGAATGCTACCTAAAATAAACAAAATTATACACAATTTAAAGTAGCATCCATAGTGGCTAAAAGATATTTAAATCTTGATTAAACTCAACAATTCGAATGCAAATTTACTAGGAAAAGATAGAAAAGATGCTCACGCATCACAACACCAAACTTGAATTGTTGCTTGTCCTCAAGCAACCAAAACTAATATAGACTTAAGATGTGAATTTGCATGAGAAGTGAGTGGTCAATTAAGCTCCTGTCTCTTCTTAAAGTGGGGTTTATACACTACAATCCTGAATAGCTTTGGCATCTCACTATCCTTTGAATAAGAGGAATGTCACTGTCATTTGGAATTAGAATCCGGATAATATTATGAATTTTCTGGCCTTTATACTTTGTGGTTTAATCCTTGAACACAGCCAATTTTCTTTCATTCTCTTTTCTTTGGCACTTTGCACCTTGAGCCTAACCGTGACTTTAAATGCTTTGTCTCAAGCTTTACTTTACACAAAAACATCACAAGCACTTGACTAGGGAACTCTCTTTCGGTTTTGATCTTTTCTTTCAGTTACTCCCAGACAGAGGTGCTCAAAGCCTTTGGCATACTCTGTTAAATGTACTTGATCTCGACTCTTAGTACTCTGTCTCAAGAATTACTTGACACGTTTACACCACAAGTATATAACTAGGGAAACAACTCTTTGAGCTTTTAATCATGTCTGACCTCCCTAGTCATTGATGCTCAGAGCCTTGGACCTTGCTTTTATTTTTCTTTTGCTTCAAGGATTAAGCTTTTGTTTACTTCAGAGAATTTATAATAATTCTCTAAATTCTTGTTCCTTATACATCAACATCCTTTGATTCAAATTCAGATAATACTACCACATTTAAGTAAATAAGACTACTTTTAAATATAAACTTAATTTCTCATGCAATACATCACTTCTTTTCTTTTCATTTTAGATTCAAGCTTAGTGAGCAGTACATGAGACAATTTTTTTTTTAAAAAAAAAACTAAAAGCAAATGACAGAATGAAACTAAATCTAAGAACTGAAAGTACTAAAGATCATGCAGGCAATCAAAGCAACAGAAAACAGAAGACAATAAAATAAGAAGGGAAGGGAAAATAGAATGAAAGGAACTCAACCACCTCAGTTATGCTGGTGGCCATCTCATTCCTCCGGTTCTGCTCCTCCATGAAGAACATTCATCTCCCCATGGTGCCACTGATGATAAGCTAAACAGAGAGCACATTCTACAACACCAAACTTAAAAGTTTGCTTGTTCCCAAGTAAAGAAAAACTCCAGGGTGTCAAAAATTCCTTTTAATTGCTCCTGTTCCTATTCTAATCACTCTGCGTGACCAAAACACATGTAAAACATGAAAAATTCTAAAAAAAAATTGAGATAAAGTAATTTAAAACCAGAACTAAAATAACTATAATGCTAAAATCAAAATAACTATAAAATTAAAACCAAAGTAACTGCAAAACCAAGGATACTAGTAGTTGGGTTGCCTCCCAACAAGCGCTTCTTTAATATCACTAGCTTGACGATTGATTGTTGCTTTTTCTTCTTCTTCTTCCAGTTGGTTAAAAGAAATGACTCCAAGGGAGAACAGGAGAAAATTAGTTCCCCCTGATATAAATTCCTCCTAACAAGCTTTCTTTTATTGTGATTAGCTTGATTCACCTTGCTTGTTGGGGTAGAGGTTGGATTGTTTTTTACTGACCTTCTCTTTTTCATGGATATTTTCTTCTGTTTCTTGGTCACAATCCCCTTTTTAGTGCTTTCCTTGGTTGCCTTCACTTCTTTGATTTTCAAAATTTGGGTGTTGTGTGATGGTTGGATTGTACCCTTCAACCAACGTCCGGTTCGATTTTTTCCCGAGTCTTTCCCTTCTTTCGTTGTCTTTTAGGTCTGATCGGTGCAGTTTGAACTGCATGACTCGCTCAAACAAATTAATCGACCTCGACCGTCTTTCGTAATGACTTTCGATTCGGTTTAGATTACAGTTTCGCAAACAAATCACCTACATTCACATTACAGGGCTGAACCTTAGACTTCAACTAAATTAAAACAAAAGTAACATAAAAAGGTCTCCACATTATCTTCAAAACAAACTATAACACAACAACTTCTAAAAACTATATAACGAATTTAATACATTATCAGCGAAATTATAAATAATGTATAAACAAATCACATATGACCAAATTATGCGGTTCGGATTGGTTCGATCGGTTTCCAAACATATAATTGAAGTCCCTTCCGATCCATGCAGCACAAAAAAAAAAAAACCATTCAAATCTAGTTTAGTGCCACTATGATCGATTTTGATTTTCGATTAAACTACCTAAGAAATTTAATCTTGCTCTGTTTTAATTTAAACCCGCAAATTATCCTTTCATTTTTTTTTGGTCGATACAAATTATCCTTTCATAAACCGATGAACCAGACCACTAAGGTTCACTATGGGCTGCCTCCTTTTTCATGACCCTGCTGGAACGCGGAAAACAATGCATCCCTTCCAACACACTACACAAGCCTTTTTTTTTGGGAGGACTTACCATCAATCCTTTTTTTTTGGACCAAAGCCGAAACCCAAAATGACCCACCCAGCCATTCACCCAGTGTCTCAACAGCTCAGACTGCTTAACTGTATCGGCTAGGTTCACTCCGTTTAAGCCTACGGGGAACATTAATGCCGACACCCTGCTCCGTTTTGGAAACTGAACATCACACATGTCCTTCTCCAAGTACAAAAGACAAATTCTCTGTACATCTTCCCCAATTTGCATCTTTACACTAGAACGTCCCTATTTAAGATTATTCTCTGTGCTTTTAATTGTTAGTTCCCAAACAAAATCAACTATAATACACCCTTTCTTGAGAGATGACATTCAATATTTATCCAAAGTTTTTTATATTTAACATCCAGAAGTATACAGTATTAATATTCAACATTCATATTGCTTAACATTCAAAAATCCTTATTCATGACATCGAGAGATTTACATTAGGAAAAATTA
>NC_029790.2:115697448-115701071 GCF_000816755.2 Arachis ipaensis | reverse complement strand
CCATTACCAAGGTTTTTTATTCATATTTTTTTTACTTATTTATCTTCTACAAAAAAATTGCTTCTCTTGATCTTTGTAAGTAATAATTATTAGTTTATTATAAATGCTTGTTCAATATCTTTCTAATCTATTATTAATATATAAAAGTAGATACATAAGTTTACTCACATTATTTTTAAGTTATTTCTCTTCTTTTACTAACGCCATGTCAGCAACATCGCTTACTTGGTAAAATTTTAGAATCAACCACTCAATTTTTGCCAAATCATCTATTATTTCCAAATCAGCAAAAAAAATAAAACATACAAAAAAACAATATAGTAATTACCAACGACAATAATTAGAAATTAATAGTGTCTAACCAAATTTGTAATTTACAAAGACATTAAATTCATATTCCTATATTTATTATATCTTACCGTTATAAATAATACAACAAATTTATAACTCTAATAATTAATTTATTAATGGAGAGTGCTAGGTAAACAATGACCATCTTGAACAATATGAATAACTACCAATCAAATAAAAATATACTATATCCTAATTTAATGCTACTAATTAAATTTAAGATTAATTTACTCTTTTAACCTTATTTGAATCTTAAATTAATTTTATATTTTTGAAAGATCTTTTAAAAAATATTATTTATTTTTTTTTAAATTTATCCACGTACCAATGTGGGCACTAGCAGCAGCATATAAATATACTCTGATCTTTGGCTTCCATCTAGATTATAACCCTCTCAGTCACAATATTTTTTGGGTTAAAATTTTGATGACAGAGAATCGTGAATGGAGCCAACCTCTTCTAGAATTTCTATTTCCAATTGAAATATGTTCAAGAATCCTGACAATTAAACCAGCCGATTAATTAGACCATATTCAATGGACACTTAGCAGCTCAGACAAGTATGAAGTAGTTCAGGATATAAAATTGCTTACGTGTTTCACCATATTCAATTCTATTGTATTTCCACCTTCAATTCCCATACGATAGTCTTTAGCTCAGTAAGGTGCCTTTCTCTCTCTCCTGCCTGCCTTGCTTCTTTTTCTGGGTCCGAAACTTCACTTGGACCAGTTGATGAGATGGATTTGGATTGGGGTTTGCATTAAATTGTTAGCTTTTTCTTTAACTAGAAGGAGACCTGCGCGATGTGCGGGGCGGTAAATTAATGATAGTATATAATAAATATTAAAAATTTTTATATTTTGTGGAATTAAATTAAATGTGTAAACTAAAGTTAAATTTAAAAGGTATTTTATTTAAAATAATTTGTAGTATAAAAGATTTGGATATTAGAGTTGTATGTACAAAATGACATTTTTATTTGGTGGTTTGATTTTTGCATTTGTTTTAGTTGATGAACTTGGTCTTTTTATGTGGCACTCATCCTCTTTTTTTTATTGGTTGTTGTTAGAGTTGTTACTTTTTTTCTTTCTGTGTAAGTTCTTGTGAAGGCATGTACTTTTTGAATTATTGAGTTATATGTACTTTCTATTGTGTTGTTTGTTCCATCTTTGCAAGTATGTTCTTCTTCCGAAGATGTGTCTTAAATTTGTATAGTTTTCTTTCTCCTTAATCTCTTGATGGGTATGTGATTCTCGTTTGATGATATTAGTGTTGGCGAAGTTGGTTTCTATAATCAATGAATAATTTAAATTAGAAATAAAAATGATGTCTAAAATAACTAAAATAAGTGATTTTTTAGTATTACCTGTTTTATTTGTTGTAATAAGTGTTGAAATTTAGTGTTTTTGGTTGGAACAAATATCTTGGTAACAAATGGGTGTTAAAATTTAGTGTTTTTGGTTGGAACAAATGTCTTGGTAACAGTGTATTGTTGAGAACTTTCTTTAAGATTAAAATCATTTACATTGACTTCAAATATAAGTGAGGTTGCACAAATTTTTCAATTGGGGTGGTGCTTCAATGTCATTATTTTTCTGGGCCATTAGACTTGAAGCAGTTGTACCCAACAATTTTTTTGCTTCTCCATCAAATAGTACAAAAGTTATTGTACCACTTTGATCTGAAACTTTTAATTGAATTTTGAACCTAAAATAAGTATTGGGTTAGTAACTAATAATTTGATAGATGGGATTATGAAAAGTATATAGAGTTACCTTATTGTTGGATATTGTGGTGTTTGATTACATGTGCCACAAATGTAGTTATCTCCTTTTTCATATGCTTCTTTCGTACACTTTTTACATTCAACATAGTTATCTCCATTGAGTAAGTTTGAGATGTTGTGTAGTTCGAAAATAAATTTATTGTGCTAAATTTGATGTAATTTGAAGGAATAGTGATAAGAGACTTATATAAGTAATTCAGATAGTATAAAATTTGAATATTTGTAATGTAAAATTTATTATGATTAATAATATTATTATGACATTTGTAATATGGATGTTTATTACATTGAATGAGTTATTTATCGAAATTAATAAAAAAATATAGGTAACCTACAACATTTTTTAATAATGTGTGAACAACGTGAATTAATAGGGTTAAAAGAGTAAATTAATCTTAAATTTAATTAGTAGCATTAAATTAGGATGTAGTGTATTTTTATTTGATTGGTGGTTGTTCATGTTGTTCAAGATGGTCATTGTTTACCTAGCACTCCCCAATCCGTATGCACTACAGCAAAGAAAACAAGTATCGTACATTTGTAAAACCAATCTTTTGAACTACCTATCATCACTGTTGATTATATCAACATTGTTTATAAACAATCTGATTAACTATGGTGTTCTACATAATTAGAACACTTTTAAGTTTTTTATCTTCCTTTTTAAACATAACATTATTAGTCTCGACACCAAGAGGTAAAATAGAACATGTACAATCAATATTCATCGTACATACTCAAAGCAATTAGTTGGAGACTCTTGTAAAACAGTACTCAATTAATCTTCATAAAACACCTAAAGAATTTTATCATAATATTATGATGTCAGTTAAAATATGACAAGACTTTACAAAAATCAGAATATGACAAGGGGAAAATTTTTTCCAGAGGAAGGATGGAAATAGCCAAGCTCTGAAAAAGAATCCACAACCTTGTATCTTTCAAGAAAATTGATGTTGTGTCCACCATATTTTCGTTTGTAACCGACATCCTGTATATTCTGCAATGATTTGCACTAATGTTTTTTAAATCGCAAATCATCCACCAATCGGCCAATGCAGTGCTCATTGGCAGTTAGTAAAATATTAATTCCAATCAACCATTCAATCAAATCGAATCAAAATAAAGAAGAGTAATCAATATACAGAAAAAGAACAATTAAATGAAGAAAAGGTGCCAATATCATTGGTTACAGCTGCGGTTCAAATTATAATTAGATGGAGGGTTTATGTCTTTTAAATATATTCTTATTTTTTGATTTCTGTTATTTTTTTCTAACAGACGTCTATTTAATTAGGCTTGGTCAAATTTTTTCAAGATACGGTTATAAAATATAAAATTCAACTAAAGATATCATTATAGACTTGATTCTAATTAATTTAAATCAAATTTCATCTTAATAGATTAGATATGATATGATATGATTGGATTTAAATCAATCAGAACATAATTAAGTCGTAGTTGCTTCCCTTAAATAAAGTTCCAC
>NC_029790.2:115695091-115697375 GCF_000816755.2 Arachis ipaensis | reverse complement strand
TTTACCTACTTATTAGTATGTTATATGATAAAATTGTGAAAGAATAGGAAAAGCAAAGAAAAGAACTTTTATTGATTGTTGATTGATTGAATTGTACTGAAGTGTGTTGTGTTACGAGACTTATTTATTGTTGTCATGGGCTAAAGTGGAAGAGTAGTTTAATACGCCCTCGCAAGCTAGTGGATGGAAGATGTCAATAATCCACAGCTTGGATAAGTTCCGATGAAATTGTTGAGAAAAGGAGATGCCTGGTGACGCGGAGGAAGATGCGTGCGGCGGAGCTTGAGCTGCCGGCGGCAAAAATATAAAAGGAGATGCTGTGCTTGAGTAGTGATCTTCAAAAAATGAGTGCGGCGGAACTTGAGCTGTCGGCGACAAAAATATAAAAGAAGATGCTGTGCTGCTTGAGCAGCGATCTTCAAAAAATGCGTGTAGTGGAGCTTGAGCTGTCGGCGGCAAAAATATAAAAGGAGATGATGTGCTTGAGCAGCAATCTTCAAAAGAAAAATGAAAAAATAAGCGCGTAGAGCGCAATAAGAGAGGGCGCGTAGAGCGCGATAAAAAAGATGAGATGGAACTGCTAAAACCGAATGTAAATTAAACTGCTGAAACAGAATGCAATGGAACTGCCGGAAGAAAGGAGGCGCAGACGGAATTGTTGGTAAAGAACCGGAATAACCAAAACTGTGGTAGGATTTTCACTTGGATGCATATAACTAAATCTATGATTATTTATTGTGGGAGGAGGTTGAAAAAGAAGCATGGTGATTTCTAACTTATATATCCTCCTCATGGAGGATACCATGGCTCTGATACCATGATAAAATTTTCATTCTTGGCTTTCAAACAAGTAAGTCATCGTTGATCTTGATCACAATGGCTACAATGTCTAATGATGAGTTATTAGAGATATTGTCTTGCTTACCTGCAAAAGCAATCCACAAACTCAAATCTTCTTCAAAATTCTTTTAAGAGCTTCCACAAACTCCATACATTGTAGCAAAACAAGCAGAAAACTCATTGAAAAAAGATCGTCCTTCATGCTTCTTTATTCAAAGAGATAACAATCTGAATCACAACGACCATGTCGAGTTGCATCCTTTGCCGGGAGAGGAACTTTCCTCCGGCGTCCCTGAAAACATGCTAGGATTTATCGCGCGCTCGTGGCTCAAGATTCTAAGCTCAAGCAACGGTTACTTCTTTGTATTCATCGAACAGAATTGTTTATCATCAATCCAGCAACTTGTTACGACCTTTTACACATTCCCCTCCCCAACCACTTGCAATAGCGAGGGAATCTTCATAGTGTCTCCATGACATTGGAATGCGACTCTGATGATACAGGTTGATTCTTTTTGACAATGAAGATTGGAGTTCACATTTTGATTGCCATGTTTATAGTCATAAACAAGGTGCTTGGAGCTTAAGGAAGAACCGTTTCTTTGCTGGATCTAGGAATTTGAAATTTGACATGCCTGTGATTTGCAATGGCACCATTCACTTCATCTCGGATTGCTACAGTTATCTTACTAAAGATGGCACTTATTTTAGGCCTTATATCATGTCTTATGAAATCACGAACGGCGATGATGAAGATGAAAGCGTTGAAACCAAGTTTTTAAGGGTTTCTAAAGAAGCAAGAAGGGGTTCTCATGATGACAGTTCCCATATGAATATTTTCAAATGGGGAGAAGTTGCTGGCTATCAAATTATTTGCTTAGTTAGATTGAGAAAGCGTGTGTTTATGGTTTGGATTCTAACAAACTATGAATCGAGTTCGTGGAGAAGGATCATGAAGGTGAGAGTGAAAGGAATGGGTTTAGTAAAACAGAACCCTGTGATCAAAGGCTTTACCGTTTTGAATGGTGATCTTGTTTTTGCTACGAAGAAGAAGGTCTATTCATATGGTTTAACTAGTGAGAAATATATGGTGCTCTCGGAAATTTGTGACCATAAGTGTGACTCTAGATTTGTTCATTTTGTTCCTTATTCAGATACTCTTCGTCCATGTGGAATTGGTGCCAAAAGTTTGCGTCCTTATCTTCAATTAAGGAAACATGACAAGCCAGAAAAGTTAGAATTAGACACATTAAATTACTTAATTAGGTTTACATAATTAGAGGATGAACAAGACTCTGAATTTTATTTAATATCAAATATATTTAGATTCTGAAATTTTTTTTTCCGTGGTTGAATTTAATCCCATTGTATGATTATTTTAATTTTTATAATAATAATAATAATAATAATAATAATTTTCTCTTATTTTTATGGGGATCTCAAG
>NC_029790.2:115668541-115695034 GCF_000816755.2 Arachis ipaensis | reverse complement strand
TTTTTATGGGGATCTCAAGATGATCTTTATCATATGGGGAACTCAAGATGATCTTTATCATCCCAAGTAGGAAATGAAGGAGCACAGTTCTTTGTATAAGCAAGGAGAATAATGTGGAAGAATTTTAAGGTTGACTGCAAAATTGTAAATGCTCTTGATGTGGTTCAGGCTCCATGAGAATTTTTTATTTCTTGAATCAGTGTTCGAGCATTTTAGTCAATTAAATAGATTTTGATACAGGTACAGTAACAGGGCAGTTAAATGTCAACTTGTGAACTATTTGTAAACTATGGCATATATTCACAAGTTGACATTTAACTACCCTGTTACTGCACCTGTATCAAAATCTATTTAATTGACTAAAATGTTCGAACAATGATTCAAGAAATAAAAAATTCTCATGGAGCCTGAACCACATCAAGAGCATTTACAATTTTGCAGTCAACCTTAAAATTCTTCCACATTATTCTCCTTACTTATACAAAGAACTGTGCTCCTTCATTTCTTACTTGGGATGATAAAGATAATCTTGAGCTCCCCATAATAATAAGAGAAAATTATTATTATTATTATTATTATAAAAATTAAAACTGTTAATCATACAATGGGATTAAATTCAACCACGGCAAAAAAATTTCAGAATATAAATATATTTGATATTAAATAAAATTCAGAGTCTTGTTCATCCTCTAATTATGTAAACCTAATTAAGTAATTTAATGTGTCTAATTCTAACTTTTCCGACTTGTCATGTTTCCTTAATTGAAGATAAGGACGCAAACTTTTAGCACCAATTTTTCATGGACGAAGAGTATCTGAATAAGGAACAAAATGAACAAATCTAGAGTCACACCCATGGTCACAAATTTCCGAGAGCACCATATATTTCTCACTAGTTAAACCATATGTATAGACCTTCTTCTTCGTAGCAAAAACAAGATCACCATTCAAAATGGTAAAGCCTTTGATCACAGGGTTCTGTTCCACTAAACCCATTCCTTTCACTCTCACCTTCATGATCCTTCTCCACGAACTCGATTCATAGTTTGTTAGAATCCAAACCGTAAACACACGCTTTCTCAATCTAACTAAGCAAATAGTTTGATAGCCAGCAACTTCTCCCCCATTTGAAAATATTCATATGGCAACTGTCATCATGAGAACCCCTTCTTGCTTCTTTAGGAACCCTTAAAAACTTGGTTTCAACGCTTTCATCTTCATCATCGCTGTTCGTGATTTCATAAGACATGATATAATGCCTGAAATAAGTGCCATCTTCAGTAAGATAACTGTAGCAATCCGAGATGAAGTGAATGGAGCCATTGCAAATCACAGGCATGTCAACTTTCAAATTCCTAGATCCAGCAAAGAAATGGTTCTTCCTTAAGCTCCAAGCACCTTGTTTATGACTATAAACATGGCAATCAAAATGTGAACTCCAATCTTCATTGTCAAAAAGAATCAACCTGTAATCATCAGAGTCACATTCCAGTGTCATGGAGACACTATGAAGATTCCCTCGCTGCTGCAAGTGGTTGGTAAGGGAAATGTGTAAAAGGTAACAAGTTGCTGGATTGATGATAAACAATTCTGTTCGATGAAGACAAAGAAGTAAACCGTTGCTTGAGCTTAGAATCTTAAGCCGCGAGTGCGCGATGAATTCTAGCATGTTTTCAGGGACTGATGACAAGTCATCTTAGCCTAGTTTCACTAGCCTTTTTCTTTTGTTTTCAACTGAATTATGCACTTTCTTGAGCCATAAGCAAGCCAAATTGGGTAGATTTTCATGTTTCCTTTTATTTAATCAACCATGTATGAATTCATGCTATTTCATGAGGTTTTATGCTATAATTGTCACATATTATGAAAGAATGAATATCTCATGATTTTGAGCATAGCTTTGATGTGTTTGGTTGATTAATGATAGGTGAAGAAAGCTTGGAGAAAGGTTGAAGCAAGGAGGAATGGCTAGGAGGAAGAGAGGACAAAAAGTTTGAGCAAAAGTTTGCCTCAAACTTTAGCTCAAACTTTTGGATTAATTGACAATGAACCAGGAAGCAAAAAGCTGGACCAAAAGTTAGCCTCAAACTTTTTGGCTAACTTTTGGGCAAAAGCTGGAGCAAAAGTTGGCCCCTAACTTTTTGGCTAACTTTTGGCATGAAAAACACTCCCTAGATGAGCAAAAGTTTGCGCCAACGTTAGCCCCTAACTTTTTGGCTAACGTTGGCGCATGAAAAACACTCCCTGGACTAGCAAAAGTTTGCGCCAACGTTAAGCCCCTAACTTTTTGGCTAACGTTGGCACCATGAATAACCAAGGGGAGGCCAACGTTGGAGCAAAAGTTAGACCCCTAACTTTTGCCCCAACGTTGGTATCAGCAAGGAAGGGTGCTGATGTGAAAAGTTGGAGCAAAAGTTAGCCCCTAACTTTTACTCCAACTTTTACTCAAGCTTTCATGATTCCAAACCTGGTTCAATTCGGTTCTTTTCCAAACTCCAAGAGCAATCAACCAAGGCCTCCATCAACCCAATTCCATCAAGAGCAAAGGCCCAATTGAAGGCTTGAAGACCATTTGAAGAAAGTGTATAAATAAATTAGAATTTAAGTTTTAGAAGAGCTTCCCTTTTTAGTTTTTCATATAGCTTTCTTTTCGGTTTGGCTTAGAGCTCACTTTTATTTTTCTTAGCATTGTTGTTTAATTAAAGAGAATTTGGGAGGAGAATTGATCTCTCAAATTCGTTTTTCCATGAAAATATCCCATCAAGTTTTTGGCGCCGTTGTCGGGGATTAATTAGATTGACAATGATTAAGTGAGGTGGTAGTCTAGATCTACATTGCTTTTCTGGTTCTATGTCTGTTTCTTGTTGTTCTGTACAACAAAAGCAATTTTCTTCTGATTTTCTCTCAAAGCCTATTAACTGTTTGACACATTGTGTCAACTAATCCTCTGACTACATTCTGGCATGAGAATATCCAATTTTCATTTGGATTGTTTGTGATTGTGCAGGTCATGGAGGAAAGGAATCCTACAGCAAGAGGAGAAAAACTGAGGCATTATGATTTCCAGCCTCCATAATCAAAGAGCAAGATGTCAAGCTAGTGACAATAAAAGAGCGCTTGTTGGGAGGCAACCCAACCGGAGGTAACCATCTTTTCATATCTATTTTAATAAAAAGGCTAATTAGTTTTATCTATATTGCTAGAAGCTAAGTTTGGTGTGTAACACCAAAACAATATAAAGGAGAATGAAGGATTCTAAGTTTGGTGTTTCACCAAAATCCCATTATAAAACACATTCTCACTTTCTGCATAATGTTGGCTTCAAGCATATTGGATGAACTAGTTAGCTATTTTGCTATTTCCTAGTTTTCAGTTCCATGGCTTTTGAAAAAGAAAAAAAAAGAGAAAAAAATTATCACACATGGTTAATTTGATGCATGAGAACCATTGGCAAGGTACTAAGTTTGGTGTTCCCACACCAAAGTAAGTTCAAAAGCCCACAAATAAATCATGCAAGCTAACCATTTCTTCTTTCAAGTGCTTGGGGAACAAGCAACTTTCAATATCACTGCAGGGTACCATACAAACTTTTGGAAAGATTAAGAATCATCAACCAAAGAGATGAAAGAGGAATGTGTGGATCAGTGATGATGATGATGATGAGTAAAGCAAGCAAACTCCAAAAGGTTGTATTGTTAAGTGATTATCTTACATCAAACACTGCTATGATTGAGAGTGGTTTTGTTTCCCTGATTATCTGTCTGTTTAGTATAGTTTTTTTCTGAAATTCAATAAGCAAGATGCTTGATCATTCACAACATCATACTCTCCAAAACTTGTTTGCACTCAATTTTTCAAAAAAATGCATCACATGAAAGTTCTTTGAAAAGAAGGATTGAGGAATTAAACAATTTTGAGGCAAGCAACAGATTAGGAGAAGTGGTGGTTCTAGTTGTATGATTATGTATTGAGGTTGCATGCTTGTGAAAACTTGCATGGGAGCTCATAGGCAGGACATAGAGTTCAAAGAAGTGTTGTGGAGATTCTCAAACATTTATTGATCCAAGAAGCAGCAAACAAAACAAAAGAAAATAAAGAAAATACAAAAACAAAAAGAACATGGCCCAAGGGTCTGAGCATCAATTACTAGGCAGAAAAGAAAAGAGAAACAAAAACTCAAAGAGTTGTTATCCTAGTAAATGCTTGTGGTTGAATTGTGTCAAAGAAAGAGGCTTGAGCAAGTAAATCCTTAGGGGTGCTTTAACACCTAATACCTTAAAACCAACTGGTTTAGGAGTATTGATTGAAAGTTTATCTAAAGAGCCGCTTTGAGACATGACACTTAGAGTCAAGGCCAAAGCACAGAAACTATAAGCTGCTTCAAGGTGATTACTTATAGAGAGATCTCCATGATATCATTTGGATGAAAGTCCTAAGACCTAAGACTTCCAATATGTAAGGACTAGTAAGCACTGAAACCAAAAGTTAGCCTCAAACTTTTTGGCTAACTTTTGGGCAAAATCTGGAGCAAAAGTTGGCCCCTAACTTTTTGGCTAACTTTTGGCATGAAAAACACTCCCTAGATGAGCAAAAGTTTGCGCCAACGTTAGCCCCTAACTTTTTGGCTAACGTTGGCGCATGAAAAACACTCCCTGGACTAGCAAAAGTTTGCGCCAACGTTAGCCCCTAACTTTTTGGCTAACGTTGGCGCCATGAATAACCAAGGGGAGGCCAACGTTGGAGCAAAAGTTAGACCCCTAACTTTTGCCCCAACGTTGGTATCAGCAAGGAAGGGTGCTGATGTGAAAAGTTGGAGCAAAAGTTAGCCCCTAACTTTTACTCCAACTTTTACTCAAGCTTTCATGATTCCAAACCTGGTTCAATTCGGTTCTTCTCCAAACTCCAAGAGCAATCAACCAAGGCCTCCATCAACCCAATTCCATCAAGAGCAAAGGCCCAATTGAAGGCTTGAAGACCATTTGAAGAAAGTGTATAAATAGATTAGAATTTAAGTTTTAGAAGAGCTTCCCTTTTTAGTTTTTCATATAGCTTTCTTTTCGGTTTGGCTTAGAGCTCACTTTTATTTTTCTTAGCATTGTTGTTTAATTCAAGAGAATTTGGGAGGAGAATTGATCTCTCTTCTTCCTTGTTCTTGCCCAGCACTCTTTACTTTTCTTGTCTTGGATTTTGGGTGGAGAATTGAAGAAATTCTATTTCAATCTCACCTTGGGATCTTGTTTAATTTTCTGCTTAATTGAATTTCAGTTTCGGTTACTTGTTTCTTCATCTACTTTCTTTGCAATTTACAATTTCCTTTGCAATTGTGCTTGTTGGATCTAGGAAGGCATTGAGATCTAGACTTGGTTTTCTAGTCTCTTGGGTCCTGAGATCTGAATTCCAATTTTACATCCTCTGTTTACTGCTTTTCATGCTCATTTACTTTTCTGTATATTATTAATCATAATAAATTTTACGTTACAAATATTCAAATTCCATACTATTTGAATTACTTATATAAGTCTCTTATCACTATTCCTTCAAATTACATCAAATTTAGCACAATAAATTTATTTTCGAACTACACAACATCTCAAACTTACTCAATGGAGATAACTATGTTGAATGTGAAAAGTGTACAAAAAAAGCATATGAAAAAGGAGATAACTACATTTGAGGCACATGTAATCAAACACCACAATATCCAACAATAAGGTAACTCTATATACTTTTCATAATCCCATCTAACAAATTTTTAGTTACTAACCAAATACTTATTTTAGGTTCAAAATTCAATTAAAATTTTCAAATCAAAGTGGTACAACAACTTTTGTACTATTTGATGGCGAAACAAAAAAAATTGTTGGGTATAATTGCTTCAAGTCTAATGGCCCAGAAAAATAATGACATTGAAGCACCACCCCAATTGAAAAATTTGTGCAACCTCACTTATATTTGAAGTCAATGTAAATGATTTTAATCTTAAAGAAAGTTCTCAACAATACACTGTTACCAAGACATTTGTTCCAACCAAAAACACTAAATTTCAACACTAATTACAACAAATAAAACAGGTAATACTAAAAAAAAATCACTTATTTTAGTTATTTTAGACATCATTTTTATTTCTAATTTAAATTATTCATTGATTATAGGAACTAAATTCGCCAACAGTAATATCATCAAACGAGGATCACATACCCATCAAGAGATTAAGGAGAAAGAAAACTATACAAATTTAAGACACATCTTCGGAAGAAGAACATACTTGCAAAGATAGAACAAACAACACAATAGAAAGTACATATAACTCAATAATTCAAAAAGTACATGCCTTCACAAGAACTTACACAGAAAGAAAAAAGTAACAATTCTAACAACAACCAATAAAAAAAAAGAGGACGAGCGCCACATAAGAAGAACAAGTTCATCAACTAAAACAAATGCAAAAATCAAACCACCAAATAAAAATGTCATTTTGTACATACAACTCTAATATCCAAATCTTTTGTACTACAAATTATTTTAAATAAAATACCTTTTAAATTTAACTTTAGTTTACACATTTAATTTAATTCTACAAAATATAATAATTTTTAATATTTATTATATATTATCATTAATTTACCGCCCCGCGCATCGCGCGGGTCTCCTTCTAGTTTTGAACTAAAATTGTGTAATTCATAACTAAAATTAATAAAACAAAACAAAAGAACCTCAGAAAAAGAAACAGCTATAAAATTTTCAATTGATATAATTTCGCTACAAGTCAAAAATTCTGTTAGAGAATAAATTAGAATCAATTTAGATCAATTAGTATCATTTATATTTATATAGAATATCTGTATATTAATTGTAAGATTGTATGCTTTTATTACTTTGATTCTTCTATTACCTATATATACCCCTATGTATTGTACCTTTTAATTCACTAAATAATACACTCTTTAAATTACTCTCATGTTTCTAACTTGGTATCAAGAGCATAGGTTCTTTTTTTCCATGAAAATTCGTTCATAGCCCTTTTATTTTTCTCTCTCGGAAGTGTTATTTGGTCTCGTTTTTTGATCCTCTTCCGACGCTTTGGTTCGTCACTGTCATTACCACCATCTTTGTCTCACCGTCGTGAGTTCAACGAGACCAGCCCCGTCACCAGAAATAGTCGGATGCGCCGTCGCAAGCTTGTTGTCCACTTCCATCGTTTTCTTCTCCAGACGTCTCCAGCACTGTCGATCTTCAACAACAATCAAACGGTCCAGAGCACGCCACGTGTCGTAGAAGTAGCGCCTCCAGCAACTTGCGCCCACACCTGACCTGACCCGGACCGCTTCGCGACTTGTGCGCCGCCCTCGCTGACTCAGCGATGACGTAGACGCTGCCACGTGTCACCTTCCTACTGATGTGGCTGCTGACGTGGAATTTGACGTGGCAACTAACGTGTCAAGACGTGTCAGCCCTCCCTAAGATTTTTTGGTGAGCTCTTTCCGATTCTACCGTCTGTTTTCTCGTTTTTGGCCCTATAGTTGCGGTTTTCGCGGTTTTCTCTGATCTTTGTATCTACTATTATGGAAAACTCAGATATTTTTGCGGTTTTCTCTCCTCTCTTTGATCTTTGTATCTACTATTATGGAAAACTCAGATATTTTTGCTGCCACAGATAGAAAGGGTAAATTCTGTCGTCACTGTAACCGTTCTGGGCACCTCTTCTCGGACTAACCTTCTGTTGAATGTCACACATGCCAACAAAAAGGTCACATTAGCTACAATTGTCCATAACTGTTCTACCATTACTGCAAGCTCTCGGGACATTTGATTACTACCTGTCCTATTCGCCCACCACGTCCTGATCACCTCAAGAATGTGTCTGCTTCTCCTGTTGCTGCTACTACTGAATCTACCACCTCTGATCCTCTCAACCCGTCTCCTATCTCTCTATCTGATATTGTGTCTCTTCTTAAGCATCTTTTCTCACTTTCTGGTAATACTCCTGCTACTTTTTCGACTCCTCCAGGTAATTTTAAATGGTATTTTGACTCCGATTACTTTAATCAAATGTCTCTTTTATGTCATCTTTTCTCGTCTTTGTCTACCACTACAAATGCACCTTTTGTCAATACTATTAATGGTTCCTTCTTGCACGTGACACACAAGGGTTATATTTCCTAGTCAACTCTTAGTCTCCCTGATACTTATTATATTCCCAAATTGAACTTTAATCTTATTTTTATTAGTCAACTTGTTGATCTCGGTTTTGATGTTAATTTTTCCATTTCTGGTTGTCATGTAGAGGATCGTCGAACAAGACAAATCATCGAAACTGGATGTAAGGTCAGAAGGTTGTTTGAACTCGAGAATCTTCGTATTCCTCCTGTGCCAAATCTCTGTGCTACTTCTTCTTCATTACCCTTCACTTATGGCATCAACGTCTTGCCCACAGCTCCTTAGAAAAATTGCGTCCTCTTGTGTCTCAGGGTGTTTTGGGTTATGTTCCTAATGAGTCTTTTCATTGCATTTCTTGTCAAACTGCCAAATAACCTGCTTTATCTTTTCACAATAATTCCTCTATTGCTTGCTCTCCTTTTGATCTTATCCACTTTGATGTTTAGGGCCCACTCTCAATACTTTGTCATTTTTATTGATGATTATTCACGCTTTACTTGGATTTATTTGATGACTAATCGCTATGAGTTACCTTAGATTTATATTAACTTTGCCACCATGATTAAAACTCAATTTTCCAAGGTCATTAAAGTTTTTCGACGCGATAATTCTATGGAATACCATGATTCCAAACTTTTAACCTTTCTTGCAAAACAGGGTACTTTGTCTGAGTTTTCTTGCCCTGGTACGTCTCAACAAAATGGACGAGCTGAACGCAAACACAGTCACATTCTTAACTCTGTTCGTGCAATACTTATTTCTTCTTCGTGTCTTGAGCGTACTTGGGGTGAAGCTATTCTTATTGCTGTTCATGTTATCAATAGACTTTCTTCTTCTGTTCTTGGTAACATTACTCCCTTTGAGCGTCATTATCATACATCTCCAAATTATAGTTCTCTTCAAGTTTTTGGTTATATCTGTTTTGTTCTTCTTCAGCCTCACGAACATAGTAAAATTGAACCTCGGGTTCGCATGTGTTGTTTCCTTACTTATAGCACTGAACACAAAGGTTATTGTTGTTGGGATCCTCTCTAAATGTATTCGTATATCTCGTCATATTGTATTTTGGGAGTACCACATGTTTTCTAGTTCTCCTCATTTGAGTCCATTCCTCCTACTCAATCACTAGTTTTTACTAACCCCAATGTTGATCTTTTTCCTAGTGATAATTTTACAGGTTCTATCTCAAATTAACCTCTACAGCTTCCTACTCTTCCGCGTTCTCCATCTCCTGATAATTTCAGACCGGACGATGATCCTGCTCCTGTTATCATGCCTCCTCCTTCTACTTGTTCTTCTAGGGTAAGAAATTCACCTCCTCATCTTTTTTATTATTATTATTTTTCTACTATTCTTTATCAACATGAGCCTAAGTCCTTTAGGCTGCATTTGTTTGATGTCCGTGTCTTGCCAAGACATAGACACAGTGAGACGTGTCTATTGTTTGGATTCTGAGACACAGAAATAAGAAGGACACGGTTACACACAAGCACACATAAGTTACATGTATTTCATGTCTCAGGAAAATGCCGAGACATGGATTTTGAGTGATGGACACGGACTAGTATCAATATTTTCAGACGATTTTGTCCTCTTTAATTTTTTGAAATTCTAAAAGGGTCCCCTATTTGTATCAAACCCTAAGCAGTGAAAATTTCTTGCGTAGCTCTTCTGCATCGTCGAAGGTGTACCACCGCCGCACATTGTCTATGTTTCTCACTGACTCTCCTCTCTGATTACTGCATGCTGTGCTCCGGTCGCGGTGAGCTTGTATTGCTACTCTGCCATCTTTGCCTCTCCATCTCGTAGCCGCGTTAACCTCAAACCCTAGCTGTGCTTCTGCTGCGCGTTGAGTCTTTCATCCTCCGCCACTGCAACATCTGCCCTCTCGGTGTGCTTTGCCATCTCTGGTATTTTTTCTTTTGTGAAGTTTCTTCCTTTAATTTTGATTATTTATCAGATGGGTTATTGTTGATTAATTGCTAATCCAGAATTTGGGTATATAGACAATCAAATTGTATGTAAACCTGGGTATTTGAGTATTGTTCATTATTTATTTTGTTTTCATCTGAAATCTTCAATAGGCAATGGATAATCTCGGTGGTGGTTGTTTTAAATGCATTTTGAAGCTTGATAAGTTATTTTTCTAATTAAAGAGGAAAAATAATGGAAAAAGCCATGTGTCTAATTGAAAGAAACTTATTATAAGTTATACTTGATAAATTGTTCTCACCATCAAACATTTTCTGGCCAACTATGCAGCAAAATCTTCAAAAATAAAAGAATTGTAGAAAGAGTTGTTGCTGCTGTGATAAATAAAATTTTGTTACTGATCTGCTGAGCTTGTTAGTGCTGATTGTTGATAAAACTAGTGATAAAAATGTTGCTCTAATTGCTGATTAATATGTTAATTAAATTGCTTATGAAATTATTAATAGGTGAGCTTTTTAATTATTATCTATTGAAGAATGGTAGAGGATAATTTATTTGTATTGTGTTTATAAAATTGCTTATCAAACTGCTTACCAAGTTGTTTGCTATCATGATTTGTATTATGAAAATGCTCTTGTTGACACGACTGTTGAGGTTGTCTCGATTCGTTGGCTTCTCGAAGATTTGGGTGCTCCTCAGTCGTCCCTGACTGATGTTTTTTTGTGACAACCGCAGTGCTATTCAGATTGTCTATAATGATGTTTTTCATGAACGCACCAAACACATTGAGATTGATTGTCACTTTTTTCGGCAACGTCTACTTATTGATGTTGTTCGTCTCATAGCTGTTGGAACTCTGGATCAAACTGCAAATATTTTCATGAAGGCTCATCAACCTACTCGTTTTCGAGCTTTGGTATCCAAACTCAAAATGATATCTTTAGCTCCCACTTGAGTTTGAGGGGGGGGGGATGTTAGAGTATAATTAGGATCATTTAAGATCAGTTAGTATCATTTATATTTATATATCATATTTGTGTATTTATTGTAAAATTTTGTATTTTTATTACTTTGATTTTTCTAGCACTTGTATATACCCTTGTACATTGTACCTTTCAACATACCGAATAATATATAAAACACTTTCTTTAAATTACTCTCTTGTTTCTAACATAAATATTAAAAATTTTATGTGTATGTTATTATGTTAAATTTGTATTTAAATTGTGTTTGATTGATATATTTAGTTGAATTGTATAAGATTGTATTATAGTTGTGTTAATTTTTTTATAAAAAAAAATTCAAAACTTAATAATATCATGGATATCCATGATATCCATGAGTATCTCCCCGGCTGAGAAAAATAAATAGAAACTCGTAATAAAAATAGAATAGAGACCGAAGCATTTTACTAGACGGAGACTGAGGCGTCCCCTTCCCATGGAAAGTCATTGCCATCCTACGTGCAACAAAGCCAATCACCAAATATCAAACACTTTACCAACCAACATCTCCATAACAACTGTTTCTATTTCCTTTCTAAGTTATTCCACCATACTAGATCAACAACATTATTCCAATACAAATACCATCAGTTTAACAATCTTGATATCAATTTCTAAAAGCTCTATTTGACGAGCAAACTTTAGCTGTCAATCCTTGTGGCCAGTTATAAATTTTATCTAAGAATGACCAAAATGAACTTCATGTAGATGTATGTTCTAGCCTCCCATGTTTTGTTGTGATTTCCCCATATTTGGATTTCATTGTCTCAATCAACCCACGTAAAAAATTCCATAGCTCATCAATCTAGGAAGAAATAGCAACATCTCATCTCAACAAAATCATACAACAATAATTAACATACTCAGGAGTTTAATGGATAAAGAAGTTCACGTCATAATTTCGACATCTATAGAACTGTCATCTGCAATTCTCTAGGGTTCTTGCCTTCCTTATGGTTATAGGCAGCCTGCAGGGATACCACATAACCATTGACTTGCGGCAACTCACACTTTAGGTGGTGAAACTACTATTAGAATGAGCTTTATTTTCAGTTTTTCACCCACATTCATGATAATAAGAACTCTATTTTCAAATACGGGAGGAGGGAGAGTTTGGATTTGTGGCAAATCATGGAAGGAAGAAGACCATTATACGAGTTTAGAGTTGGCGTTTGATCAAATTTAGTGCTTGTTTGGGCGCCATTATTTTGATAAAAAAATATTTTTTTTAATTTTTTTAGTGTGTTTGGCAAATTTCTAGTAGTAAAAGTAAAAGCACTAGAAAAATAAAAAAAAGATCTTTTTTGAGAAGTTGTAATTTACATCTTTTTTTAAAAGATTTTTTTCTTTAAAAAAAAAAAGATGTTTTTCATCTAATAAATTAACAAAAAAGTACTTTTATATCTTTGTACCCAAACATAATTGATAAATAAAAAGATCTTTTTGCATGAGATACCCAAACATAAAATTACTTTTACTTTTTCATAAGATCTTTTAAAAAAAGATAACTCAAGAAAAGATCTTTTCTTAGAAACTCACCCAAACAAACTCTTAGTCCTAAATATGGGAGACTAAATTGATTGTATCCTTTTACTCCATCTCAACACGTCTCTTGTTATGCTAGAGTAAAAGTTAACGGTCCACATAAAGTTTTCATTACTTGGTGACTGACAGAGAGACCAAATTGATTTACGATTTAAAATTGAAAAACCATTTTTAGTTTAAAAAGAGTTCATTTTGATTATCAGATTAATGCATTCTCATATTATACTAGTGTAAAAGTTAACAGTCCACATAAGATTTTCGTTACTTGGTGATTGACAGAGAGACTAAATTGATTTCCGATTTAAAAGTGGAAGGCTATTTTGATTAGTTTATAAACCGAAAAACCATTTTGACTCTGATTAAAACTGAAAGATCTTTAACTGTTATCTCCAAAAAAATGTTGAAACAAGAGAACACTTAGAGATAAATCAATCCATGAGATACTTTCTACGCAATTTCTCTTATTATTCTTTTTTGGTGTTATTTCTCTTATTATTCTAAGACCGCATAAAACTCTTCTGATTTGTCGTCCAGAAAAATAAAATAATAGAATTTCAGTGCCATGGCAAGAGAACATTTTCATCCACACCGTGCTATTTACAGTTGTCACGGTAATGAAAGAAGGATGGGACACAGAATCTACCTAATAAAAGACTGGTAAAATATGTACCCCGCCAGAAAAAAGGGCTAAAAACAGATTATTCTATGATGAGGATGATGATGATGATGATAGCATCTTTTCTGACATTCTTCTTCTAATCTCCATGATGGCCTGGTATCTTCTTCTGGAAAAATCTAATTACCTCGTGATACTTCTGTTCAATCATTTCTAGCTCTGTTCTGAATTCATCCTCGCGTTCAAGCAGGGAGGAAGGATGAGTAGAGAAGCTCGTCGTATCATCACTTCCCAATTCTGAAAACTTGATCCTGTAATCAGGAGATCCCCCAATTTCAGTTACAAATGAGGATTGACTCCCTCCATTCGGTATAGTTATGTTTAAGTCTGCTAGTCCTGATTCAGCAGAAGACATAAATGAAGCCACAGAAAGCTTATTATCGTTGAGTTCTGATGTTGCTGAAGCATACGACACCTCAGAACACAAATCATCTGTCTTAGTTGCTCTTTGCATACCAATGCTCTCTTGAGATACAACCTCATCAAAATCCATATTATCATGGTTCTCTTCTGCAGCTGATCTTCCAGCTGAGGTTAAGGCACCTAACTCTTGAGGCACAATTTGGCTGGAAAGTTTTGGGATTTCTTGGTATTTGGCCGACTCCAAGGCTCTACGTTGGGTCACATGATATTTACCATTTGGAGAAACCAAATGGTCAATTGAAACACAAGGTTTCCAGTCAGGAACCAACTTCAGCAGTAACAAATCTATTAACTCAGCTATGAAGAGGACATTCTGTTCAGCAAGCTCAAGTTGCTCAACCATTTCACTTGAAACGGAGACAGCAGTATCAGTGTCAAGGTAGAATATAAAATGGATATTTCTTGCCCTTCCTGCAGTTAAATACCAAAGTATACAATTTTTCACCAATAAATTCAAGAGTTTTATTTGAACGGTTGACTGAGTTATAAGTTATACTTACCACTCTGATCAGCTATCCGGAGAACTAATGATACAGAATTGTCATCATTTTCCTGGCCTTTGAGAAAGAATATGTCACCTCCCTTTGGCATTCTTATCTCAACAGATGGAGAATGAGATGATGATGCGTCATCTGTAGAGTTATCAAATACGGTGATCACAGGTAGTTCACTCATGCCACCAAGATCCATAGAAATATTTCCATGACGTGCACTAGTAGGACCTTCTGACATCAAGCATCGGCCTTCAAAGGCTCCAAATTTGGGAAGAACAATATCTGGTAATGGAAAAGGATGAATCCTTGTCGAACCATTCAAGTCAAGAATGGAATGCATCAGAAGCTCCCTTGCAGACAATCTTTCAGATGCTGGGACAAGACATTTTTCAATGAAGGATTTTACCTCTGGATCTTTGACTTTAGAAAGTGCAACAGGTTTTATACCCTGAAAAATGAAATGTCTATAATGTCTGAATAATCCCAGGAATAAGCTGTTTTGGAGAAGATTACAAGTGATGTAGAACTCACAGATGAAACCTTCTTGTATATCTGAGCTGAGTTTCTGCATTCACTATAAGGATATTCAGAAGTCACCAACTCAAGCATGCACATACCAAATGAATATATATCCGCTAATTCATTGTAATTTTCATCATACAACTCTGGTGCCATAAACTCCGGGGTTCCTACCAAGATTTGATATGTGTAAACACAACTATTATAAAGTCACTAAGTATTAGCACAAAGAATTAAGAAATAAGTGTCTACCAGCATTCTTATAGCTAATGAGATGAGAGAAATCCTCAAAATTTTGGTTAATGTTTCAACCATACACAATCAATAGGAGCATCATAAAATTTGTCAAAATAGAAGAATGTACCAATAACACTCTTGGCATTGGTTCGCTCCAAGAAAGTTGCCAGCCCCAAATCTCCAATTTTAACTTCTCCCTGATGACCATTGATAAATATATTATCACACTTCAGGTCCCTATGTATGATTGGTGGGTTGTGACTGTGGAGGTAGCTTAAGCCTGTTAATATCTGTTTTGCCCATCCCTTAATAGCCTTTATGTCAACCTTCTTGTGTTTTTTCCGATACCTAAATCATACATCACATCCACTAACAAAAAGGCTGAGCTCACGAAAAAAGACAGAGAGATAAAAATGCATATTAAAAGGATAGTGAAACATACTGTTTGAGGCTGCCCGATGTAAACAACTCGGTAATCATGTTAACAGTTTTGTGCTTCTCATCAATCCATGAATTGTAGAATCTTACTATGTTATCGTGTTCCAGTGATCTCAGGAGATGCACTTCTGAGTACAACCTCTCTAAGTCACCTGGTGACTGTAGCACATCATCAATTTGAACCTGGCTCCATGCAACTTCAATTCCATTGACTTCGTCAAAAGCCTTGTAACTGATCAATCGCATATTAAGGAAAACATAACCACAAATGCATTGCACTGTGGTCTAAATTAGCTTGGTAGTTTAGTTGCATTATTTTTTGGCATAGAAAAAACAGTCAAAGGAAAGGTAAAAGAACCAGCTAACAAATTAATACTGCCACGGAATCCAAAATAAATAAATAAAAGAAAACATATGTTAAGGAAGCAAAAAACAATGGATACACAGTTTTGAAAGCTCCTTTGCCGATGACTTCTTTATACTGTTACGAATGCAAAAAGGATAATTAGCTTGATGCACGGATGATATGCTTCTTTATTTGTCTTCGAAAAAGTAAAAAGTGAAAATAAAAAGAATAAAAACACTGAATCAGAACTGCATTACCCTAATATAGCGACAGGTAGGGTCAACTTCAAGAACATCAGGATCGGGAGGTTCCGGATGCCCTGCACCATCTTCTGAGCTTTCTGTACCCGTTAAACTCATCGATACCTCGCTAAAATCCTTATTCTGCATAACAAGGGAAGCGGAAAATTACAATTTGAAACAGACTTTTCATATCAAAATTAACACAGCAAGCAATCGATAATTGGTCCATGACCATCAAAACACGAACAAACAGCACGTTACACAATCGAACTTAATTACTTACTAAGTACCAAAACAAATTCAGAACTCAACGGAAGGCATACGAGGAATTTAAGCAACAATGCACTAAGCACGAGTGAAGGGAACGAGAATAAACGAAAATGGAGCTTAATGACACATGTTTTTGTTTTAGCTGTTGTGAGAGTGAGGACGAATGCGAAAGAAAGGGAAACCCTAACCGGAATTGGGAATTGGAAAGTCCAAACGGCCAAACCCTTGCTATGTTCTCCAATCTCACGAAAGCTCGCAATGACTGGAAATGCCTATTTGGCTTGGTGTTTTATACTTATCTAATCTGTATCCAATAGTAGTTTAATCTTGTCTTCATTCTCAATAGATAAATTGTTCTGTCCCATCAACTGATTTTATTCTGCTGTGGCCGTCATCACTCATCACTCATCACTCATCACTCATCACTCATCACTCATCACTCATCACTCATCACTCATCACTCATCACTCATCACTCATCACTCATCACTCATCACTCATCAAATTCAGCAGTCATTAGTTACATATCCCTCTGCGCCGCTGATCTTCTCCTCGCTTTCTGCTTCTTTCTTTTGGGCTCAGCGATACAATACTCTTATGGGCTTTCTCAAATTAATAGATTCCCAGCCCACTAAATAAATGGTAAACAAAGTCCGAACGTAACGACGACGTTTTTAAAGGGTCTTTCTTCACCTTCTTCTTTCAGTTTTTCAGAACACAATCAACGTGAAGCTTGCAGCGAGCATCAATGGAGTTCCTTGACGACGACGACACGAGGCCTAGGTTCCTATTCCAATCTGGATCACAGCCACCGCCTTCATCCGCTGACGACCAATCCTACAACAAACCAACCAAGACACTACTCATTGTCACCGTCTCTGCCTCCGCCATCCTCCTCTTCCTCTCTATCTTCTACATCCAAGCTGAGCCATTCAAGTCCCTCCTCCTCTGGCTCGCCCTCTCCCTCCTCGTTGGACCTTTCGCCCCTCCTTCCCTCACCGCCGGAGATATCCGTGTAGGCCGGGGCTCCATCCTCGAATTCCCCGACCAACAAACCCTCGCCGAAGACGATGACAACAAGAAGAAATATCAGCGCCGATCCAAATCCCGCAGATCCGACGAAGTCCAATCTGTTGTCGCTCCGGTCGTAAAATCGCCGGAGCGGGAGGCTGAGAAGATCCGAGCCAACGAAAACGGAAACGGAAATGGCGTTGTGTCGGAGAAGGAGTGGAGTGAAGAGGATGTGGAGATTCTGAAGAAGCAGATGACGAAGCATCCCGTCGGGAAGCCAGGGCGGTGGGAGGCGATAGCGGCGGCGTTTGGCGGGAGACACGGAGCGGAGAGCGTGATAAAGAAGTCGAAGGAGTTGGCGGAGAAGAAGGTGGACGATTCGGAGTCGTACGCGCAGTTCCTGAAGAAGAGGAAGCCGGTGGACAAGAGAGTGGTGGAAGAGGCGGGGGAGGAGGAGGAGAAGAACGGTGGTTCTGGTGCCGTTGGTGACGGGACGTGGAGTTCAGGCGAGGACATTGCGCTGCTGAATGCTCTGAAAGCGTTCCCGAAGGAGGCTGCGATGAGATGGGATAAGGTGGCTGCTGCGGTTCCCGGGAAGTCAAAGGCCGCTTGCATGAAAAGAGTTACTGAATTGAAGAAAGGGTTTCGGAATGCAAAAGCTGCTTCTGCCGATAAGGTAGAATAGAATGATTAGATTTTTGTTATGCGGGACTTTGAAATTCTGTTGTTGGAGGGGTAAATGAATTGCTTGTAATTTCTATGCAGCTTTTATCTCATCTATCAAAGTTTTATTCATAATCTGATGTAAACTTAGTTCACTGCATTGAACGTTCCCATTTTTGTAATGGTGAGAAATTGAGAATATACGTTAGGGCATTGATAGTCTCTTGGATATCAAGCTTGCTTGTTATGGATACTTGTATTTCAGCATCATATCCTCTTATCTCTAATTATCTATCAATTTGGTTTGTGTGAATAAATGTAATCAGTCTTTCATGTGCATTTGGATCCAGATGCATTTATTTCAGGACATTTACTGTCAAAATGGACGTATTTACTCATTCGGTTCCTTACCGTGGATTCCTAGAAAGAATTTTCTCTGTGTCAAACGAACTAGTTGAATCTGCTAAAATGGGATTCAAAAACGTACTCTGTTCCAAAGAGCCAGGAATGCTTTAGTCACACTTCCGTTGCTATGGTTGCTGAATTCAGCAGTTAATTGGTCATTGCAATACTTCAATTTGTCAACTGTGTGCTGCAACAAAAACTGAATGCTGGGATAGTGGGATGTATGGTGGTGCTTCAATTTGCCAACTGTTTCTTTCATAAGTTGGAATTTAGACCCTGCATTTGTGCTGCAAACTATATGAAAATTTCATACACTTAATAACAAAATAAATTTGCAGTGAACATCGGATATTAATCTAAGAGTTCTCTTCACAGTTACACAATCATGCATATTTCTTCCTAATGCAGAACATGAAGTTGATCGGATTACATGGAACAGGCTTGCCCACTCAGACAGCTATTCAGTTTATATACATACATCAAGAACGACAGAGTAACATATAAGCAAACTATAACAACTCTATGGGCTCTCAATACATCACATTGCATTACATGGTTTGACTCATCTAATAAACACGATGAGCCAAGAAAGCCAGAAAAGTCACTCAAATCATCCATGATCCACATCATCCCCTCAATAAGTTGCAGGTACCCAGGTTGAAGCAGATGTCAAAGGCCTTGACTTCCAACACAGAGCCAACCTAGAGTCCTGCCCAATAGCCTCCACCAAACAAGCTCACCAAGAACTTAGCCTGTGAAACATTACAGCTACTCATAGCAACACGCTTGAACCTCTTCAAGGAGTAAAACCCTTCTTCCCACACCATTCTTTCTTCTCTCTCACATGGAAACTGCTTCACACTGTCCAAAATCCTTTGCCCCATAACTTCTTTCTCTATCATGGTTAGCTCCATCTTCTGCCTACCCAACAAACTACTAGCAAGTGAATCACTAAGTGCAGTGTAGTGGTGCAAAGCCTCACAGAAGAACTCCACAAACGACATGGATTTTAGCCTAGCAAAGTTGAAAAGTTCTTCCTCCACCAAAACAACAAGCCTTGGTGATAACTTGCTTACACCATCAAGGAATGTTTTGATCAATGGGAAGCTTCTGTTCGGCATCCATTGGTGTATCATACAGTTGACTATAACTGTATGACCAAGTTCAACTCTTTGAAGATCTTCCTCCCCAACCATCACTATCTGATCGAAAGCGAAAGGAAAATCGATAGAATCTGCAAACTCTTTTAGCCTTCTTCCTGTTTGCTGGACATATGCTACACTCTGCTGATCTGCAACAACAGCTGTTACTCTAAGACAAGTGTTCTTCCTCATTGCAAGGTCCATCATCAATGGTGGCCACTGGATCCCCTCCATGATGTCAAAATCAATGACATGAACATCCTCAGAACCTTCTGTGGCTTCAAAGATGGCTTGATTAGCAGTGAAGTGAGCGAATTTTACATAGGGAGAGAGTTCCTGGAGTATCTGAAACACACCGAAGGCATTGTTGTGTGTTGAAACAGGATCAGACTGCACTTGAGGAGCATTTATACTCTTATAATACAGACCCCGAGCAAAGAATAGAGCCAACCTGTTCAATAAAGAATCACCATTTTCCAAAAAAGATGATGATGATGCATTATTGTTAATTCTCTCTATTATGTCCAGAGCAAGAACAAAGTTCTGTGCTTCAACAGCTTCAGCTCCTAATAGCAATAGATCTCCCAAACTAGTTTCTCCCATTAGCTCTGCTTGAATTCCCATCAAATATGCATCTCCTTCTTCATTTGAGACATGCATCTCCTCTTCTTGGGCTATAGGGATGTTTTCTTGGCACAGTTCAGACTCAATAGCCATTGTAACATTATGGCCAATGAAATCAAAGTCTGGCTGCTGTGAGTTTTCTGGATGGAGGAATCCATTCAGGGCCTCTTGCTCAAGCATTTCATCAAACACATCATCATAGATGATGTTTGGAGAAGATAATAAGTGATCATCTGATTGGCTTGGAAATGCATCTTGTAAGATATATTCATGGAGTAATTGGTTCATGGGGGGAGGGCTGAATGAGTAATCAAATTGCTCACAAGCCATCACATTCATGGCAGGTAATGAAATATATGGCTCACACATTTTAATTGTTTCTAAGTTCTTCTAATTAATAAGGAGGAAACCGATTCCCCTGCTACTATATATAGTGACCCAACCTTGAATTTGAATTGTTAAATAAGGTAATTTGTTCCAAATTATAAGAATTTAGTGTATGTAATTTAATTTCAAAAACCCTATGATGCACCGGACAGTCAGACAGTGGTGCCCTCCCTAAGATTTTTTGGTGAGCTCTTTCCGATTCTACCGTCTGTTTTCTCGTTTTTGGCCCTATAGTTGCGGTTTTCTCTCCTCTCTTTGATCTTTGTATCTACTATTATGGAAAACTCAGATATTTTTGCGGTTTTCTCTCCTCTCTTTGATCTTTGTATCTACTATTATGGAAAACTCAGATATTTTTGCTGCCACAGATAGAAAGGGTAAATTCTGTCGTCACTGTAACCGTTCTGGGCACCTCTTCTCGGACTAACCTTCTGTTGAATGTCACACATGCCAACAAAAAGGTCACATTAGCTACAATTGTCCATAACTGTTCTACCATTACTGCAAGCTCTCGGGACATTTGATTACTACCTGTCCTATTCGCCCACCACGTCCTGATCACCTCAAGAATGTGTCTGCTTCTCCTGTTGCTGCTACTACTGAATCTACCACCTCTGATCCTCTCAACCCGTCTCCTATCTCTCTATCTGATATTGTGTCTCTTCTTAAGCATCTTTTCTCACTTTCTGGTAATACTCCTGCTACTTTTTCGACTCCTCCAGGTAATTTTAAATGGTATTTTGACTCCGATTACTTTAATCAAATGTCTCTTTTATGTCATCTTTTCTCGTCTTTGTCTACCACTACAAATGCACCTTTTGTCAATACTATTAATGGTTCCTTCTTGCACGTGACACACAAGGGTTATATTTCCTAGTCAACTCTTAGTCTCCCTGATACTTATTATATTCCCAAATTGAACTTTAATCTTATTTTTATTAGTCAACTTGTTGATCTCGGTTTTGATGTTAATTTTTCCATTTCTGGTTGTCATGTAGAGGATCGTCGAACAAGACAAATCATCGAAACTGGATGTAAGGTCAGAAGGTTGTTTGAACTCGAGAATCTTCATATTCCTCCTGTACCAAATATCTGTGCTGCTTCTTCTCCATCTACCCTTCACTTATGGCATCAACATCTTGTCCACAGTTCCTTGAAAAAATTGCGTCCTTTTGTGTCTCAAGGTATTTTGGGTCAGGTTAATAATGAATCTTTTGATTGCATTTCTTGTCAAACTACCAAACAACCTGCTTTATCTTTTCACAATAATTCCTCTATTGCTTGCTCTCCTTTTGATCTTATCCACTTTGATGTTTAGGGCCCACTCTCAATACTTTGTCATTTTTATTGATGATTATTCACGCTTTACTTGGATTTATTTGATGACTAATCGCTATGAGTTACCTTAGATTTATATTAACTTTGCCACCATGATTAAAACTCAATTTTCCAAGGTCATTAAAGTTTTTCGACGCGATAATTCTATGGAATACCATGATTCCAAACTTTTAACCTTTCTTGCAAAACAGGGTACTTTGTCTGAGTTTTCTTGCCCTGGTACGTCTCAACAAAATGGACGAGCTGAACGCAAACACTGTCACATTCTTGACTCTGTTCGTGCAATGCTTCTTTCATCTTCGTGTCCTCAACGTACTTAGGGTGAAGTTGTTCTTAATGTTGTTCATGTTATCAATAGATTTCCTTCTTCTGTTCTTATTAACGTTACTCCATTTGAGCATCTTTATTATACCTCTCCAGATTATAGTTCTGTTCGAGTTTTCGGTTGTATCTATTTTGTTCTTCTTCAGCCTCATGAACATAGTAAACTTGAACCTCGGTCTCGCATGTATTGTTTCCTTGGTTATGCCACTAAATACAAGAGTTATCATTGTTGGAATCCTCTCTCTGGACGTATTCGTATATCTCGTCATGTTGTCTTCTGAGAGCATCACATGTTTTCTCAGTTCTCCTCCTTTGAGTCCATTCCTCTTACTCAGACACCTTTTTTCACTAACCCCAATGTTAATCTTTTTTCTACTGATGATTCTACA
Organism: Arachis ipaensis; assembly: GCF_000816755.2. Lineage (NCBI taxonomy): Eukaryota > Viridiplantae > Streptophyta > Magnoliopsida > Fabales > Fabaceae > Arachis > Arachis ipaensis. The sequence goes on along the minus strand of NC_029790.2, from coordinate 115,672,469 downwards.
AGTTCTATCTCGAGTCACCCTCTACAGCCTCCTACTTTTCTGCCTCCTCTATCTCCCGATGATTCCAGATCAGAGGACAATCCTGCTCCTACCATCACGCCTTCTCCTTCCACTCGTTCTTCTACGGTAAGAAATTTATCTCCTCATCTTCTTGATTATAATTGTTTTTTATCATTCTTCATCAACATGAATCTAAGTTATTCAGAGAAGCTTCCACAAATCCGAGTTGGCAACAAGTAATATAGGAAGAAATACAGGCACTTGAAAAAGCACACACTTGGAATTTGGTTGATCCTCCTTCTAATCAGAAAGTTGTGGACAGTCGATGGGTATACAAGATCAAGACTCGCTTTGATAGTTCTATTGACCGTTATAAGGCATGATTGATTGCTCAAGGTTGTGCGCAAGAGTATGGTATTGACTATAAAGAGACTTTTGCTCCTATTGCTTGTCTCACATCTGTTTGAGCTCTTCTTGCCATTGCTGTGGTCAAAAAATGGTTTCTCAGTCAGATGGACGTGAAGAATGCATTTCTTAATGGAGATTTGAAAAAGAAGGTCTATATGAAACCACCTTCAGGTTATCCTTGTCCTTTTAGCAAAGTCTGTCTCCTTCACAAGGCACTTTATGGTCTTAAGCAAGCTCCTCGTGAATGGTTTGACAAGTTCAGCACCACTATATGCAATCTCCGTTTCACTTGCAGCCCTCATGAGAATGCTCTCTTTATTCTTAAAAGTGAACATGGAGTTGTTCTTCTACTTTTGTATGTTGATGACATGATCATTACTGGAAATGATGTTGATGGCATCTCTTATCTCAAAGCCTCCTTCACCATACTTTTGAGAAGAAAGATCTTGGTTTTCTTAGTTATTTTCTTGGTCTCGAGGTCATATTCACAGATGATGGCATCTATCTCTCTCAAGCTAAGTATGCTTCAGATCTTCTTGCTCGTGCCGGGATTACAGATAGTCGAACTGAGTCTACTCCCTTTGAGCCTAATGTTAGATTTACCCCTATGGATGGCACTGTTTTGGATAATCATAGTCTTTATTGACAGTTAGTTGGAGGTCTCATCTACTTGACTGTCACCCGACCAGACATCGCCTATCCAGTTCATGTACTTAGCCAATTCTTGTCGGCTCCTCGTACTACTCACTATGCAGCAGTTCTTCGCATTCTTCGCTACATCAAAGGCACCCTATTTCATGGCCTTTATTTTTCTGCTCATTCATCTTTGTCCTCTCAGGCGTACACAGATGTTGATTGGGCTGGTGATCCCATTGATCGTCGTTCTACTACTGGTTATTGTTTGTTTCTTAGCGACGCTCTCATTTCTTGGCGAGCTAAGAAACAAACGTTAACTACTCGATCAAACACAGAAGCTGAATACCATGCTCTCGCTGACACCACTGTTGAGGTTGTCTCGATTCTTGGCTTCTTGCAGATTTCGGTGCTCCTTAGTCATCCCTAACCGATGTCTTTTATGACAATCGCAGTGCTATTCAGATTGTGCATAATGATGTGTTCCATGAATTCACCAAACACATTGAAATTGATTGTCACTTTGTCCGACAACGTCTTCTTATTGATACTGTTCACCTCATCGCTGTTGGAACTTTGGATTAGACTACTGATATCTTCACGAAGGTTCATCATCCTACTCGTTTCCGGACTCTAGTATCCGAACTCAAGATGGTATTCTTAGCTCCCACTTGAATTTGAGGGGGGATGTTAGAGACTAAATTAGAATCAATTTAGATCAATTAGTATCACTTATATTTATATAGAATATCTGTATATTAATTATAAGATTGTATGCTTTTATGACTTTGATTCTTCTAGCACTTATATATACTCCTATGTATTGTACTTTTCAACTCAATCAATAATACATTCTTCAGATTACTCTTTTGTTTCTAACTAATTCAATAAATAATTGTGCATTAGCTAAAGTTAGACAACTCTAATGCTTATATACTACTATTCCTTATGCTTCTACACAAGTAGATTCTATACTAATACTACTATTTCTTATATTTCTATACAAGTAGATGATGTTAGTGTACCAGGTTTATTCGAGTGAAGTTGATGCTGAAGTTAAGCAATTTCTAGTTCAAATTTTTCATGTTCAATATCATTTTTTTTTTGGCTTGGCATTACCTTGCTCAAACTCAGCTACTTGAAAAGTTTTGGAGTTCACTACAGAAGGTATGGCATTGACATTGGCATTAACATATCATAACAATACATACAAATTTACATAATTTGAAAAGAAAAATAAATATAACATTATTAATAAAATACATGTAGTAATTAAAGTTTAGAGTTTCACTAAAGTTAAAGAAAATACTATTTACTATCAAAATTTACTAGCATTTCATATTTAAGCAGTTAACTTTAAATTATGGTCACTAACTCATTCACATTTAAGATCAAAAGTTTTGTTTTAAATCTCTGAGCTAATTGTGTAGTTAGCATGTTTTACAAATGGCTGAGATTAAATTTTGGTTTAGAATATTTATTATTCCTAATATTATTTAGAAGTTTCCTAACTTATTAGCATAACAACTAAGTTCCAGAGATAAAGATAAGATAAAAATAAAACAATCAATAGATAAGAGTAAAGAGTTGTTTGATAAAGAGCAGAATAGGATTCTATTATACTCAAAATAAAAATTAAGCCAACAATAAAAGTATATACTATAATCAATCATTCAATAGTATGCAAATAAAAATAATCTTTTAAGCATAAAATAAACCTGATTTGCTGTTGAAGCAGTCGTGATTAAGCAATTTGGAGATTTTCTTATGTTAAAAAATTGAAAATTAAAAATTTAAAAATAAAATATAGAACATGAAATTGAAAATTTGAAATTTTTCTAACATAACACAGGACATAATAGACCTTTTGGAACATTAGCTAAATTCTACTTTGACATCGAGTCAAGTGTTTGTTTTAATTTGTAACTAAAGCAAACAGATAATGTACTCAACAAAGTAAATTACTTATTTTTTACAATAACAAAATGAAATTAAAATGAAACATATATAAATTTTTGGTGATACTTTTTTTTGTTTATTATGGACAAACAAATAAATTTAGGTCCTTCCATTCAATTCAAACAAATGATAAAATACAAAATCCATTAAACCCCATAACATAAAAAAGAAGCTAGTAATTTTGGCAAAAATTACATAGTGTACTTGAAAAAATAGATTTATGAGAACTCAAGAACGGAAAAAAACTCATAAAAAGAACTCGAGTAATGACAAAGGAAAGATAGCCACCTAGATGTGATGAATATAGGATTTCAAATCTTATTTATTAGTCTTTTCTTAATATAATATCTCCTTGATTCTTTTTAATAATTTTAATATAATTAATTTTTTTATTAATAAAATTTAAAATATTAAATTCCACTAATTTTCTCTTTACGTTATTAAGATCCAAGATTTCTAGTTGATAACTTCTTTCTTTTACCGAAACAATCAAGTTTTGAGTTTTAAATAAATCAATAATCAAAATGCTGTTTTTGAATACGCAATGCCGTGAAGGTTGCCTTGTATGTTACAGATAATAATAAGCACCTTCCATATTAGCATGGAGAGCACATCTATTCAAGATTTTCTTTTTGGAAAAGTCTAGGGGCAGCAACTTTGTTAAATTTTGGTCAGCATATAACTAGCAAAGAAAAGTAAGTCATTAGATGAAATCTTACACCAATCTCACACTATTAAAACCATCATTGATGACTATTTGATGGCTACAATTCACAAAAGTTGCTAGCCCTAACATTTTTTTTTTTAATCACAACAACTACACATATCAACTAATGGAGTCAGCTTTAATGAAATCAAAAAAAAAAATAAATAAAAAAATTAACGGAATAAAAATAAAAAAAAAACTTACATGCAGATATATTGATTG
>NC_029790.2:115660375-115668262 GCF_000816755.2 Arachis ipaensis | reverse complement strand
TAAAAGGAGCTAGCATTCAAAAATCCTATACAAGTACACAACAGGACCCTCACATCCGAAAGTTAGCAATACTAAGATCAAATAAAAAGAGCTAGCATTCAAAAATCCTATATCTGTAACATTCAAGTTGTCATTATCACCAGCTACTGGCAGTTAACATGAGAAAAATTTTTAAAGCAATAACTACCATTTATGATATAAAAGGGAGTAATCACTTCTATATATGTTAATTGATTGTTAAGTCAAGAGTATTATTATTATGATTATTAATTATTAGTTATGTTTATTTGCAACGTTTGGTCTTGTCTGCTATATAAGCTGCATAACAAGACACATGAAATTCCGTCATATATTAATGCAAGCTGGTGAGAAAAAAGGAATAGTACATTAAGCACAATACGAAGGAAAGCAAAGAAAAAATAACAGAACAAATGAAATTTGTCTTGGTAATACGATGACTTACATCTTTAGGATCAAACATATTAAGGTGCAAACTTTGGCATCTATAAAATTGAACCCAGATCAATCATCAAATCAAGCTTGTGAATCCAAATCAATAAACAAAGCTCAAGTGAATACAAAAAGATTGCCCATTCCAAAACATACAAGTGAGTGCATTGTGATCTATATTTTATTGCACTCTGAATGCACTTGCATCATCATCATCATCATCATCATCATCATCATCATCATCATCATCATCATCATGCTTATTATTATTATTATTATTATTATTATTATTATTATTATTATTGAAAAAGAGCACTATATATTTACTAAAAAAACGTTAATCACTTATAATTTTTATCATTTTTGGTTTTCCTTTTAACTAACAAAAATAAATAAACAAATAAATATTTCTGAGTAATTTTACAAAATAAAAATTGCTAAAAAAGTGTGCTTGACAAACCATTAATTTTCATAATTCAATAGAAAATTAAAACCCAAGTAATATCATAAATATCATAATCAAATTGTGTCATAGAAAACATTGCAATTTATGTCCATAATATTAATAGGATTTGGTTCCTCTTTGTTTGAATTCCCGTTGCACTCTGCGTCGTAATTAGGAATTTAAGAATTCACCGAAGCCTGAAGCATAAGAATGATCTATATGCATCGCTTTTTATATGTGCCGTACAATCAAAAGTTTCTTTTTCAAATAACAAACCACCACCACCATGCAAAGTGTGTGACACCTCTTTGAACCGTGAAGACAACCACCACCTTCACTACAACACTAGTATATAAACATAGCAAAGCTTCAACATATTTCATTCACAAACATCTCAAGGAGTATTCAGTGGAGGAACTAAACAGAAAAACTCAAATAGCAAGATGGGTCTGAAGGGGAAGCAAGCAATCCAAATTCTTGCAGTGCTTGTGCTAATTTCATTGGGAATGGCTGATAATGCCATCAACAAAATCAAAACTGGGCAGTGCCTTGGTTTATGTGGAGACGACATTGTTTCCTGCATGATTGATTGCTACATTAAGGACATGCAGCACTTCTTGAATTGTGCAATGAAATGTGAAAACAAGAATAACCTGTGCATGGGATCATGCACCAATATCGAGATTCCTTCGCCTACTCATGGGGTGACACCGCCATCTCACAAGGTACCACCATCTCACCGGGTACCACCACATCATCGGGTGCCACCATCGGCACCGCCATCTCACAAGGTACCACAATATCTCAACGTACCACCATCTCAAATGGGACCACCATCAACCTGATACGCATCTTAAATATGATGCAATCTCACCCTAACGTATATGGGGAAAAATAATTCCAGCATGTTATTATTAAGAAAATAATTACAGGTCAATTTGAATTATAATTGACGTTGTTGTTGAACTCAACGCCAATGTTACTTGTTCTTCTCCAAGGAAATGATGTTATACTACTACTTGATTTGAATAAATAAATATTTTATATAGCAAATTTTGCACAAATTCACTTAGAAAACATCCTGAATTGTGTCATTTATACTGAGTTCCTCAAATGTTATATAAATAACATATGCTATACTAAATGGTAAATGCTTATAATGTTTATATAAATAACATGCTTGTTCTCCTTAAATAATGCTTATATAATGTGTTATTTGCCTTGTAATTATACTTTTAGTTTTTAATTTAAATCCCAATGATAATTGTGAACAATGCGCCAAAAGGAAAATAGTAGAATAACCAAAAGATGACACAAAGATATAACAATCCAACTGAGACAAAATAACTACGAAGACCAAAAAGTTATGCAGATAAGTCTTCAATCCAGAATTACATCTTGCTACATATAAGCATGAATGCAATACTTGAATTAACTTAAGAAAACCTCTAAAAAATGTACAACTGATATCTAGTAGCGAAGTTGAAAAGTAACATCAACATGGTGCTCCTGACATTCTCAACTTTCATATGCATACCTCAGCAGTCACAATGATAAGAACACCTATAGTACATCCTGATATGTCAAAAAATCCGAATACAGTGCTTGAGATATGTACTTAACATTAAGTTCAATCTTGCTCTGATTTCTTGGATACTCGACTTTTCTTTTCCTCGATACCAGATTGGAAAAATCTCTGCCGAAGAACCTGCAGAACATCTTCTACTTTGACATCTTTCACTGCCAACAGTACCATCGCATGATAGAGTACATCAGCCATCTCTGAAGCAGTACGTGACTTGTCCTCGTTATTCTCTAGTGTTTGACACAACTCATTTGCCTCTTCTCTGCGGATACAAAGATACAAGTCACAAAGGTGCATGTATTTTCTCCAAGCCAATGGAACTATAATTAAACGTATAGGTAATGTTTCTTTTAATAGAAAACTTTCATGTGGAGGCAATTCTATCAGCTATATAACACTTTGCAATGGAAATCACAGGAAATGCATATTTTTCGCTTTCTTCAGGATGAACAAACTTAAATTCAAACTCAAGATAACAACATGATGAGATATATCTAACCTGATTTTTGAGCACAACAACTTATCATTGAGCAATAATCGCTTAGTCCATGAGGGCTTTCCATTCTCTTCTTCTGCTAACTCTGCTTTGCGTTGGGAGATTGTCGACTCTAATGAATACAAAGAGGTTAATGCCAACCTATTTCCTTCAATCTGTAACATAACCAAAATAAATTTGAATATCACTTGAAATTTCCCTCCAGAAATACAATATCTGAACACAACATGCCCTAGGTTGTAATCGCCTAAAGCTAACCTCTTGCTGTTTTAGTGAGTCAAAGACTGATGTATAATAGCATGTTTCTGCCCCTGTGTGGCAGGTAGGTCCATCAGGTTTCCCGAGGTATATTATCTAAGAAGCATTTTCCATAGAGAAAAAAAGATAATAATAATAATTAACATGCCTGTGAATCAAATAGTAATAATAATTCAAGGGTAAAAGGAAAAAAACATACAGAATCACGATCACAGTCAAGAAAAACATCGTGAATATTTATAAAATTATTAGAAGTCTCTCCTTTGGTCCACAATGTTGACCGTGACCGACTGAAGAACGTAGCCTTCCGGGAAGATAGGGTTGTAAACACTGCTTCTCTATTTGCAAAACCTTGCATTAATATGGCTCCAGTGTCAACATTCTGAGCTATTGCCACAGCCAAACCTTTATCATCCCATTTTACACTGTCCAGCAGAGAGTCTACCTGACAAAACTTTAACACTTTAATGTGAAATAAGATGGGGAAAAAAAGACACCAAGAAATTACACGTGCAATGGAATGAATAAAATTCCTTAGCATTAACCCAAATATACAATCACCATTTAACTGTGAAAGAATAGAGACCCTAGAGACTTGTTCCTGTGTAATTAAATTTTCCCCCCAACGTAGACCGACAAATCTAAAAAGAAACTAACTTACAAGAGGTGATCTTCACAATTTAATGTAAAGTATAATAGACAATTACACTAGTTTAGCAGTATTGGAGATTTAAAGAAAACAATGATAATAGCTTGCCAAAAATAATCATGCAATTAAGATAATAAAGAACTTCTAGTGTTTTCTGATTTGGATCATTTACGGCCCAATTATAAAGCACTAAAATTCACCATTTGATTCTCAAGCATCTAGCTACCTCCAGTAGGGATTTAACCAAAACTACTATAATAGATGTTTATGTAACAAATCTCAAAAGCAGAGCCAAGGCTTACACCACATACTTCGCCACAATGTAATTGGTGAAAAAAAAGCAGGAGCAATGTCAAATCACAAGACCATTGGATAATGAAATAATAGGAAATCCTAAACACTGAACAAATGTAATATATCATCAACAAAGTGGCGTAGTAATATGTTTTAGAATCTAAAATTAGTTTGCAAAATGACCATGACCATTATCGTTGGGTTACATATACTACCAGGTGGTCTTAAACTCATATATTGAAAATAGAAAACATAAATGCATCATATACATAAACCCATGCTGTTTATTTCAAAGACAACATATGAATTCCACCTTGAGAACCATCTAAAATCTAGCTGAATAGTGAGTGCACTTTTAATTTGGCAAATAAATAAAATTGGTCTCTTATGTTTATCAATAGCTTCAATTCCCGCTATAACATTGCATCATAAAACTTGAATACACACATCATGGAATCCTATAAAAATTTCAAGGTGTACCTTGGGGTCAATGACAATATTTTTGTCTGGTCTCTCCAACGAAGCAAAAGGTAAGATGTGTGTCCTTCTCCCTTTATTGTCACTGGTAAATGATAGCTTGCCATTGAGGAAACTAGTGGAAAATTGAAGCATGTGAGCATAGGAAATGGTCATTTTCAAACCTACAAGTGCCATGCAAGTTTCTCAGTGTAAATACAAACGAAGAGCCTTTGCAAATTGTAAAGAAGCATAGCATTGTTTTCAAGAAAAATGCCAGAGGAGTATTTAATTGCAAGGCCCATGGGGATCAGAACCTGCCCAGGCCCCACTTATAAATTGCAACCCCCCCCCCCCTTCTTTTTCTTTTTCCCATACCCAAACCATATGTTGGGTCCATAGATTGGTTTGTGTTTCCTAGAAATAAAATTCCTGGGAATACTACACCCACAAATCAAATTCCAGGTAGGTACATTATTCCTGGAATTCCCGGGAATCAACATTAATATGGGCGTGTGGTTAGAAAAATGTTTTGACATTCCTAGAAATTTTGCACTAATAACCTTACATGATGGCCTTATCAATCTCATTACCCAACATCAACAGAGCGATGCCATTCAATAATGGCTTGCCAAGAAATGAATCAAATCACGAAATTCACTAGTTCTTGATATGCTAATGTTATCAGAACCAGTAGCCATGGTTGTCAAATTCGTGAGTCAAAGGATACTCGTAGAGCCCTTGTAGACTTGACTCGCCGAGTTAACTCGTAAGTTTACCATTTGCTACAGTGTACATACTTAAATAATCAGATTCAAATCCACAAGGCGTATACAAGTTCAAACATAAGCAGGTTTCTAATTTGTAACTTAACAAGTTAACCAACAATAAACTTACAACTCAAATCCTCCATGGTTATCAAATATATCTATAGATTATATCAAGTAGTTTTAAGTTTCAACAATTCAACCAAACAAACAACATCAGCATTGAAAATTCTATATTAATAATAAATTTATCCTAATTCCGAAATTCTTAATTATCTGTTATAATACATTATAGGGTTGTAGTGACTAGTGAGAGAGGGAGACACAAAACAGAGTGTCACGATGCAAAGGAGTAGAGCGGTGGCAGACACGGGTAGGCAAGGCACATGGCAGTGGCAGGCAGCCGCAGAGGGCAAAGCAGAATGACGGATCAGAGCAGCGGCAAACAGTGGCAAGGAGTGGCGGACGGCAAGCAGTGAAGGAATGCAAAGGGAAGGGGGTTGCTGAGGAAGAGAGGTTGTGTCTTGGTCTTGATGTGTATTAGCCCAAAATTGTGTAACCTAAAGGAAAAATATTTCCTTTCAATTATTTGTGTGATACTATACACTTATTAGCATAGTTGTCAAATTATAGGATCACTGGATCAATAGTTCAACCGGTAGGTCACAAACCCGGTTCTACTTAAATAAAAATATAAAATAATCAATTAACAATTATTAAACCTGCATTGATAGAAAATACATATCTTCACTAATACAGTAACAACAATCAATTATCAATTTCTAAAAATAACTAATAGGAAAATTTCAATTAGCATTAATCCTACATTAAATTATTAAAACAATAAAATAAGAGTAACGATCAAATATTAAACTTACATTAAAACAGCAATAATCAAGTATTAAAACAACAACAATCAAGTATCAAGTATTCTATACAAATTCCAATTAGTATCAAATTTCTATTTTAAACTTACATGAAAACAGCAACAATTTATATACAAATTCCAATTGCTTTCAAATTTGTGATCAACTGTCATTTTATAAAATTCCAATTAATATCAATTTATCTATTCTACAGACTACACTACATTGAAAAAAATAAAAAAATAAAAGCTCACCTCTGCAGAAGTTCAGAAGCAGAACCAAAGCCTCAATGTTCCAATAAAATGTCACAGTATTCCTATTCACAGAACCAAAGCCAGAGGAAGCACGAGGCAAAAAGGGTCAGAATCAGCAAAAAATAACCATTGCAGCTACATTAAAACACGATCAGCAGCAACAATCAACTAAATGGCCAAATCATTAAAAATTAATGATTGAATAACTATAAAAAATAAGAAAGACATACCTTGGCCGCACGCAGAGAAGAGGGCGACAGAGAACTGAGCCACGGCAAAGCACAGCGGAAGACGCGAGGGGCGCGGTGATGCAGAGGAAGACGCGAGCGGCGGTGACGCGGAGGAAGACGCGTGCGGCGCGGTGACGCAGAGGAAGACGCGTGCGGCGCGGTGACGCAGAGGAAGACGCGAGCGGCGCAGCGACGAGAGGGGGGCCGGCGAGAGGCGGCGACAGAGAAGATCGAGGCTTTGAGCTCTGTCTCTGTGTGCTTTAGTGCTGTGAGTGTGAGCAGTAGGTTGCAGGGGGCTTCTTTGAAGATTAGGGTTTTTTTTTTATTTTTTTTCAGAAAAGAGTAATTTTGAACCGATTCTCTTTCAAGAATATGCCGGTTCAAAGTTTTCAATAAACCGGCCAGATCAAACCGTTTTACACCGGTTCTTATCTTTCTCCGGTCCTATGCTCATCTCCGTTCCTTAATTTGACCACCCCCGACTTTGGTTCCGTTTTTATATCTACATGTGTTAAGTATAAATATTCTCTCCAAAGAAAAAAAACATAATTTAAAATATAATTATAAATATTGTCTCCAAAGTAACATAAACATAATCCAAACCACTCAATTTTTATCTTCATACTCTTGTAAGTTAGGTTGGGAAAAGTTAGGTTTTGGCCAAAAAATTGTAAAAATACACCCTCAATAAAAAAACACTAAGTCCGGCGGGGAAGCCCGCTCTGCCCCCACCAAAGCCCGTGGTTTAAGCGGTGCGAATTAGGCGGGCTTTTACTATTTGGCGGTCCTAATTTTTCAACCCGATCTGTCTTTTTTGGCGGGTTACGCGGGTCGGCCCGGTGGGTTTAGACCCGTTTGCCACCCCTATACATGTGTAATAATCTATAGAGTAATTATCCAAATCAGTCTCTAAGGATTTTAAAAGCAGACATTTTAGTTCCCAAGAAAAATTAATACACAAATCAATTTTCAAGGTTTTACTCTAGCAGACAAATCAATTCCAGTTCATTTTTCGCCCGAGTAATTATCCAAATCAGTCCCCAAGAATTTTAAAAACGGACATTTTAGTCCCAAAAAATTAATATACAAATCAAACCCCAATATTTTTTTCCATTAGACATAACAATCTTTCGTCCA
>NC_029790.2:115640057-115660342 GCF_000816755.2 Arachis ipaensis | reverse complement strand
GGACTGTTATGTCTAATAGAGGACTGTTATGTCTAATAGAGAAAAACATTGGAGATTGATCTGTGTATTAAGTTTTCTTGAGGACTAAAATGTCCTTTTTAAAATCCTTGGGGTCTAATCTGGGTAATTACTCGACCGAAAAATAAATTGGGGACTGATTTGTCTACTGGAGTAAAACCTTAGGGATTGATTTGTGTATTAATTTTTCTTGGGGACTAAAATGTCCGCTTTTAAAATCTTTAGGGACTGATTTGGGTAATTACTCTAATCTATAAATAAGATTGAAATTATATTTTAAGTTATTTTTATTAAAATTAATTTAAATTATAATAATTTAATTAATAAAAAAAATAATATATTGTACATTTTTTTTAATTTAGTGTTAAGTGTATCAATTCTAAAATAATTATTAATTAATTTTAATATTCTAATTTTTTCAATAAATTAGACATATATACTCAATATGACCATAAATAACTTAGTAATACTTAGACCCACTAACAAATTTTTATATGTTGTTTCACTGTTAAGTAAGGACATATTAAAATTAATTCAAAATAAACAACAAATTATTAGAGAATTCTAATGCATAAAATTCTCTAATAAATAATTTAAACTTACTAAAAAATAACTCAATACTCTCCTTTGATGCCTGCAAAATATATACCTGAAATAATATTATATCAATATTAGTATATAAAATTATATGATTAACGTAATTTTAAAATAGTTTGTCAAAAGAATGAAATAATACAGATTTTTATAATATATTCTCAAACTATAAACGTAGAATAAAAATATATTACCCATTAGCACCTAGAATTTGTCAATTTTTTAATTGATAGTAATAAATTTTAATAAATTTGATTAAGAGAATTAAAAATTACCTTTTTTTTTATAAGCAATCAAAAACTTCTCTATATACGACATTTATCATGCAGTTATTTTTCAAGTGTCCGTGATCTTGCAACATCACTCGCAGACTATCTTTACTCTTTATTCTTGATAATGCAACATGCAATTGACCATGGTGAAAACTGGCCTTGGAAGGTATATTCCAACTTTTGATAAAGTTTGTCCCTGAGACTTATTTATTGTCATTGCAAATGACATAATAATTGAAAGTTATCTTCTTTGAAACCTGACAGGGTAATGTTTCGTTATTTGGAATTAGATTCAATCTTGAGATGAGAACAATACTTTTAACTTTGTTACCGGTTAAAGTCTTGCATTTTATTACATGGTTTCCCATTCTTCTAACTTGCATTCTCGTTCAATTGCACAAACCATTAGTTTGGTCTATATTCCGCAGCAACATAACAAGAGCGCCAACCTTCACGATCAACTTGTGTGGTGGTAGACCTGAACAATTTATTCCATTTAGAATCTCTGGTGAGAAAGAATCTAACTCAAATTCCATATTTTTCTCCTCAGTACACCAGAGTCAGAATTTAAGTAAACTTTTTCTTGTCCAAGTAACCCTGCAGTCATCTTGTTGTTGACGTCAGTAACACAATCCAGAGTTGGTGCAAGAATTATTCTATCATTGAAATAATTTTTAACAGATAAATTGAATAACATACCTGGATACACAAAATCAATGAGGTCATCCAAAACTGTCTCAGAGTTCTTAACCAAAATATCATATGGTATATGAACGATCGATTCATTATCTATTGTATCACCAGCCAAACCATCACCAATTTTGAGTAGCCATTCTGCAAAATTCTTGAGTTCTTATATGTTGTTATTTTCACCTAGTGACAATCTCATGTGTTTTGTAAGCTTTAGAACCTTACAGTTATGCCACAAATATGAAGAATTAATAGAAGGCTGAATTATATCTTGCCTTGAGCCTTTGAAAATCATAGGTAAAATTTGTATAAAATCTCCTCCGAAGACAACAACTTTACCTCCAAATGGCAAATAAGCATTATACGAATATGAGCATCTCAAGATGTCTCTGAGACATTTGTCTAAAGTTTCGTAACAATACTTACTTATCATTGGAGTTTCATCCCATATGATTAATTTGGCCTTAGTTATTAACTTTGCAAGAGGACTTCCCTATTTAATGTTACACAAAGAATCTTCATTTATGGTCAAAGGAATTTTAAACCTTGAATGTTTATTCCATTAGGCAACAAAAGTCCAGCAATCCCACTAGAAGCAACATTTAAAACCAAGGTTCTGAAAACCGAACCGGACCGGCCAGTTCGACTAGATTAACCAAAAATCGGTCATCTAATCGATCCGATTGTCCTATAAAACTGGCCTGTAAAAAACCGATTAAAAAACCGGTAGTTAACCGGTGAATCGACCAAACCGGCCAGATTTTTTAAAGATCCGGTTTTTTTATATGCTCCAGAAACGACGTCGTTTTAACGCCTTGAAAAAAAAAACCACTATCAGACTTCCAACACCCAGGCCAATCCCAATTCCCTTTCCACCCTCATTCACTCGCTACCTAACCCTATCAGTAAAAAGAAAACCCAATATTAGACTTCCAACCCATTAAGGCATTAACACCCAGGCCAGTCCCAATTCCCTTTCAAGTTTCCACCCTCATTCACTCACTACCTAACCCTATCAGCAATACTGCCGTCGCCGTCAGCCCCAGCCTGCCTCCTCGTCGTGAAGCCCACCAGCCACCGTCAGCCCCCAGCCGCCGCCGCTCTTCTCTTTCTCATTGTCTCTGTGCTCGTCGCGAAGGAACTCCAACCATCCCTACCATCTCTATTCTCTTCATCATTCGTCTTCTCCTTGCCGTCGCACGGTCTGCGTTGAGCTCGTGGCGCCGCCGTCGCGAAGGGTTGCTCGGTCATCGTCTTTTTAGCGTGCTCTCTCCCCCCCCCTCTCTCTGTCCGATTAGAGCGTCCTTCGTCGAGCTCTCTCTCGCTCTCTCTGTACGAGAAGAACTTCCCTTCCTCCGTTGCCGTCACTTCCTTCCCTCCCTTGCCGCCGATAAGTATTGCTGCCACAATTTATTTTTACTTATGTGGTTAATAATGCCGATTATGAGTTATTGGGTTTAGGGTTTGTCATTCTGAGTTATTGATTTGGTTAATTTTTGCTTATTTTGTGAAATTTTCTAGAAAGAATTTGTTATTGCTGAGTTGCTGATGTTCATAAAACTAAGTTGCTGAGTTGCTTGTTTTGCTTATTCTGGTAATCTGGTGTTGAAGAGCTGGAGATGTGGTGATGAATGCTGAAATGTTCGAGAAGAATAATATCTCGGACAATGCTGCTAAGTTCTTAATGTACGCTTTATTGGCTTGTTTAATTTAACATGCTTTTTATCTTCACCTTTCTTCCATGGAAAGCGACTAACAGAATTTTGGGGGTGAACCTAAAGCACGGTCCCATTCATCTATGAAGTGTTCAATGAATCCATTTTTAATTGTTTTGTTTATTTGTTATGCATGTTCCTTCATTTCACTTTGAAACTTATGGTAGTGTCCAGAAAAAGCTAACCATATAGGAAAAAAGATCATGCTTTAAATTCACACTGTTTAATACTTTGTCCAAAGTGCAACATGGAGGAATCCTTTGAAACTAGGTCTATTTATATTTGAGAGTTTAGATTGATCAAGATTTTTTAGTTATCAATTTTGATGATTGAAGTTTTTTGTAAACTTCTAATATTAAATTATGGATAATTTATTATGTGAAATTATGAAATTTTAAATTTTATTTAGTTAGAAATGATTGAATTATATATTTAAAATTATATATAGATTTTTTAATAATTTTATTTAATATTTAATTAAACCGATTGAATCCCGGTCGAACCAATGAACCTGTGGACTAGTAACCTTATCGGTTTATTGACCGGTCCGATTTTCGCAACCTTGTTTAAAACTATACCTCCTTTAGACCTAATTGAGCATGATATAGTTGACCATAAGAATGTTTTTCCACAACCACCTTGACCATATAAGAAGAAAAGTCCACCCATATTACCGCTAACAGCACCCATTATTTGATCGTATGCAAATTTCTGCTCATCAGTTAGTTTTTCTAAATACCCACTTAGTTCACTCGCAAGAGCATTAACATCAAAGTTCAACTCTTCCATTATAATTCTATCTTCTAAGTTGGACACCAAATTTTCTGGAGGATATAGCATTCCACAATATTCTTTCAATGACTTGCCATTTGACTGGAGTAACTCTTCAATTTTTGCAAGGGCAATATTTTTTATTTGGACTTCTCACATCATCAAATCTGTATTTTTTAATTTAAAATAACATAATTAATTAAAAATCTGTTTAAGTCTCTAGTAAAGAAAACCTGAAATGCATTGTTGAATAATAAATAACACTCCTTATTTTTTGTTTAAAAAATACTTCATTAGTAACATGTCCTTTTAAAAATTATTGTTGTGATTAACATGGATATCAAAATCACTATAATATTTAAAAAAAAAAGCACATAGACAACCGATGCAAATGCAAGTATTCAAGGTATGTTAATTTAGTTATGGTTTCTTAGATGCAGTAGATACATTTTACGACAATAAATCAAAATAAGTATTAAAAGAAGGAAGTAAAGCAAGTATGAAACTAAGATATATTTATTTTTGTTATATTTCCAAAATATTATTAGAAAAAGAGAAAAAGTTAAAGTAAACACCAATAAATAATTGAAACATATGTATGATAATTTTACTCCCAAAAAAGGGCATTATTGTTTATATTTAATTACTTTGAACATCCCTTGTCCAATGTTTTGTTATAATTATAGCCTAAGTTGAATTTTACAGTGGCAACAAATTTTCATAATAAACTATAGTTACCTTCTATTTGCAGTAATCTTCTTTGTTCGTATAGTACGTCATTAGAAAGAAAGTTCTAAATTTTTTCCCAAACAAACTCTGGTTTACTCATGTTATTTGATGTTATTAGAATAATAAAAAGTCTCCTTAAAAAAGTTGCAGAGTGCCATGTTACTGCTTCAGAGATTGCGTCAATGAATTCCCTGTTATCCTGCAACAGTCCAAGTGCATAGCATGCATCTTTGAAGGAGTTATAAACCACACCATCAACTGTTCTTAGATTATTGAAACTCGTGCATCTCTTTTGAATGTTCACAAGTAGCCTTAGATAGTAATCTTCTTTATTCATTGGTGGTATTTGAGATATCCTTCCTATGGCATACCTTTGCTTTCTATGATTCCACATATGACGTTTTTCATTCCAAACAAATTTTGTCAGAAACTCAGAATAAGTTAGATTTCTTGCATTAATATGCTCTTCATTTTCTTTGAACCATTCAATCAACATAGATTTCTTGAAAAAAGAAATTTCAACAACCGACTAAATTGTATCAGTATCTTTGTAGACAATTGGCATATCATCAGGAAGATGGAATGGCAATCTTATTACTACTGGTTCCTTCATTTGAATAGGATAACCAAACAATCTCCATGCAGCTTCACATGCTGATATATATCTACAATCATAATAATTACGTATTTCATCTACCTGAGATCCATTGTTTTTATAAAATGTAGCTGTCACCCTGTCATTACCCTTGTGAAGATACTTGAACAGATATTTGATTGATGAAGTTTGACAAGTATACTTAACATTGATGTGACATCCAAATTTTAGAAGAAGACCGGCATTGTATGGAACTATGAAGGAGTTGTCAACCTCCACAGTTTTTTTTTATACAGTTCGCCCATTATCTCTTCTTTGATATCTTGGAAAGCCTACTTCATCCATAATTGTCCTATCTCTAAATACTTTGGGAAAAAACTTTGAGCATTTACCATTGATCATGCATTGGCTCTTACTATTTAAATGACCACATGGACCATGAACCATATATTTCTCAATAGCAGCACACAATTTTGGATTTTCCCTCTTATCTAGAATCTCTGTTTTAATAACCTTGTCTATGTCATCAACAGTTCGTGGCTTTGATTCTGGATGCATGAATAAAAGAAGATGGGTGTAAGGTAAACATCTCTTCTGAAACTCTATGGTTAGACAATCTACAAATTTAAAGATATGATATTACTAATAATTTGGACAAAGTAAATAAAGATTTATGCGAAAATCTAAAGCATATAAAACTAAGTATATTACAAATAAGTTAGATAGTGTGATTTAAAAAATAGTTGATTCTATAAAAAAATAATTGTTACGTGTACAACTAAACTATATAAAACTAAGCGTGTAGTGCAAATAAGCACGATAAAGTAAATTGAAAAAATTATGCTAAAACAAAATCATATAAAACTATATAAGTGTACTATACAATGAGTTCGAGATAATACAAACAATATAAGTATACTGTAATACACTCAAGATAGTGTACTATCCAATGAGCATACTATATAAGTGTTCTATACATAATCATTTCTTAATACTGATAGTGTACTATATAATGAGTGTATGATAGATAATTTAGACAAAGTAAATAAAAACTCGTAAAAAGATTAGTTATACTTACATTCAAAAATTCTTCCAAAGAATGTTCGTTTCTTCAATGCCCTAATTAATTTATCAACTTTCAACTTGAATATTCTACATAAGATGTCTGGCCTATCTTCTGCATGGAGTCCTTGGGGTGTTACCTCTCTTTTTATCTCATTTCATTCTGGATTACATGTCATAATGATAAAGTAACTTGGACATCCAGCATATTTACATGTTGCAAAAGTATCTTTGCAATTATTGAACATGTACCTTGGACTACCGGTAAAGCTCTTTGGGAGAATAATTCTTTAACCGGTGTTAATGGCATTAGTTTCACCACGAACCATACACTCATGCAAATGCTTGAACTTGCCTAGCCTCAAGTTTGGTTGTTTCAATCGCAAGTAGACTCAACCATAGTGTAGGCGGCTACTATGAATTGTTGCAGTAATCTTTTTTTACCGCAAAAGGATTTGAGACTCGTTAGTCCTTTTTTGAAGATTGTATGCAAAAAAGTCTCTCATGCTTATTGTTGGTCTTTTCTCAGTTTTTCTGACATTTGGTCGACAAGAAGTAGCTATATGTAATCTGTATCCATCCTCACCGTATGGAAACCACAAAGGATATTGAAGAGCAAGGTACATCGGATGTACTACTTCTATCATCTACAACATTCTTGACATTGTCTCAATTATTATATCTCTATTAACCCAATTCTCGTCAATATCTCCAACTATCAATGCAGCAACCTCAGATGTTATTGGCAAATTATATGTCCTTGCATCAGTATTTCTTCTGGTTATTAACCGCAGCTTAACATCAGCGGAGCCATCGGTGTCTATCCCGAGCTAAACAAAATGCCTTTGCTAGGACATTATTTTCATCCATCGTGACTTTTAAGGATGAAATAATTTCAGTTTCCATCAATTCTGAACTGATGTTTGACCTGTTAATAAATAAACAATATATAAGAACTTCGATTCATTTGTTAAGCATCGAGAAGATCACATGAGAATTTAACTCCTAATAATATATTAATATAATTAGCATTTTAAATAAAGTTAGGCAATAGATGAATTACATGCATGAGTCAAACAATTTACCTAAATGATTCCATGCGGTTTGTAATCTCATTCTCAGTATCATAAATGTATAGCTGGGCAAATTTTGGCTTCTTACTTTCTAGTGGTAGTAAACTGCCAATACGGTGACAATTTTGGCCTCCAATGCAAAAAATAGGAGGTGCACCACCTTTGTTAATTGAATGGTCAACTTTTCCTGCCATAGAAGGGAATGCAAACATTCCATTGAAAGCCCTTATGTTTTTAAGAAAGTATTTGCTTTTTTTCTCTGTTCCACTATGTAACTCTTGCAGCGTTTGAGGTGGATGCTTCAAAAAAGGCAATTCAACCTTTCCTTCCATACAACATAAGGAAATTATAGGATTGAAGCTGCCTCTTGACTTTCCCAAGCATTCATCTAGCCACATCAAGGCTTGATAGTACGGACATTGGTATATGGGATCTCCAAGGTCTAATGTATCTAAATGATAATTACAATAGTTAATTATTGTCCAGAATTCATGAGATTTAGCTTTGTATATACATATAGTGGTGAAGTTATATTTAAAAATAAAAAAAGAAAAGAATACATCAATACCTTATCCATCTATTGGATTTAGACCATTATACTCATGTGGTATTTCAATATCTTCTGGTTCATAATCGATATCATCAACGACTTCGATCACTATATTGAGATAAACGTATATCAATGGATTAACAAAAATTCAAATTCTTACATTTTTTGCAGAAAAAAATAGAATTAGAAATTAATTCCAACTTTATCAAGAATAAAACAAAAACATAGATGTGGACCTTCATAATCTCTAAGAGGATCAATGTTAGAAATTCTGGTTGCTTGAATTGATGATTCACCAATTCAATATCGAGAGTCTCTAAACAATTCATTTTCACTCTTCGCGACAGACTTTATAACTTGTGAATTTTGGATCACTGTCTTTCCAATGGCTATCCTAATGCCATTAGCATTTTTTCCAATAAGAAAACAGCAAACAAATGTTGAAATAGATAAGGTTGTGTGTATGTGTGTGTAAAGAGAGAGCGAATGTAATTTTCACATGTACCTGTTTGATAAATTTTCAAAAACTGGCACAATAGTTAACTAAAGAATCGAAGAACATTAACAACTACTACACATCACAATTTTTTATACTATCGATATTCTTTTCTGAATTAATTGTTACTGTAATTAGTGTTTGAATTATGTTTTCTCGTCCACGTCTAGAGTTTCCAATTGAGAGCAAAGGAGTGGGATATTTTTCATTCACTAAATCTGAAAGTAAGTAACAAAAAAGAAAAAGAATATTATAGTAAATGCATTCGGTATAATTTCTTTCTAAAAAGAAGAAGCTGAAGTCGCACGCAATCCTGAAACTTTTGGGAGGATGAAGGGAATACCTGATGTCTCTTTGGGGTGAAAAAAGTAAAATACATGTAATAGGAGTTGTTCTAATTGTCTTGTTAATAAAATGTTGTCTATAGTTCAAGGTTTCCTAGGTTCTTAATATTGATACATATTCATGTTTTCATCGTTTTATAGCAAAAAAAAAAAATAATAATAACAACAATAATTTTGTGATAATTTAGTTTTCCTCTATTATATTATAAGTAAAATAAATTAGGTAGAGAATTACTAAGGTTTAATTACTCTGTTGATCCCTATAGTTTCGTGAAATTTTTAATTAGGTCCCTATACTTTTTTTCTTTTTAATTGGGTCCCTGCACCAAATTTTTTTTCAATTAAGTCCCTCTTAGTAGTAATTGGCTTAATTTTATAGGGACCCAACTAAAAAAAAAAGAATTAGTACAGGGACCTAAATAAAAGGAAAAAAAAGTGTAGGGATCTAATTTTAAAAAAAATTTTGGTGCAAGGACTCAATTAAAAGAAAAAAAATATAGGGACCTAATTGAAAATTTTGCAAAACTATAGGGACCAGCAGAGTAATTAAACCAATTACTAATAAAGAATTAGGAACATAGAATACGTATTTTTTAATTTTATTATAATGAAACATAGTCAGAAAATAATACAGATCGTAATACAAATCACATCTGAAAAGTTTTCTAATATTATGATTGGTAAACACGTTAATAAAGAAACACACTCCAAATAACGAAAATTAAAATTAACTTACTTGTAATATTTGTTAATGGAGTCCTTATGCTAGCTGAACCTGGCCTCATTGCATGCAATGAATTTTTGTTGCTCTCATTTTGTGTGCATATTGAGTTGTTAATCAAGAGAGTTTGATTATATGAGCTGCTACTGGCCGCAAAACTCTCATTGGCAACATTTCTTCTCTTTGCTCCATTGTAGGTGTCTTGAAACAATTAATGTTTGAAAAGAATGGAGTATTACGAAATAGAAAGAAAGCATGCCATGAAAGAACTGGGATGAGATAATTATGAATGGTGATTACCTTGAGGTGCCGCTTGTAAACAAAGACTTGTTCTTTTTCTTCTTCTTTAGCTGTCCAGAATTATTCTATGCCTAATCCTTGCAAGTCTTGAATTTATCCTTGAATTTTCATTGTCCATTGATAAGAGGTTAAAATAACACACTAAACTTGAGGTACATGAAATTCAAAATTGTTATATATGCAGAGTACATTAGGAGTGTTTGAAAACTGAAGAAAAATAGGTTAACGGAAATGTGAAAAGTATTTTATGACGTAAAAATAAGAAATTAATACTCTACAATTAATCATCTATATTTAGAGTAGGATAATTACGTTTGGAACGTTCCCATGCTTTTTTTTTTATTCTTTTTTGCTTGCAATACCTTTTATTGAAAAATTACATTTGCAATCTTAGATCAAGGAAACTTGTAGGAAAGCCAAGTTTGGAATATAATAATAGATACATCATGTGATAGGAAAACAATGATTTGCAATTCATTCATATATACATATATGGGAATATATAATAGTGAACTACTAGAAAAAAGCTAAAAGAGGAGATATATAAATATATATATAACATTATTGCTATATAGGAAACAGACACAAAAAGATATGTTACTGTAATAAAATATCACACCATGAGCAACTATATTTGTGAATTAAAATTATTGATACACCACATTTATTATATTATTATATATAAAATTAAAAAACCTTAATAAGTGTCGGAATCCCAGTTTGTTATGTCGAAAACTAAATCTTTTAAGCTGAAACATTTAAAAAGAGGAAAAAAGGAAGGGTATTTAAACCTCAAAGCAAGGCTTATCCATAAAAAAGTCAAAGGTACACCGATAACCAATGTAAATTGCAGAATCTATAGACCAAAGGTGACATATTCAAGTAAAGTTTCGGTAATGGCCTTTTTGGACTCATGGAATTAAAATATGATTATAGGAGAAATTAAGATATTAGAGGAGGCTCCTTCAAAAAAAGCAGAGCTCGTAACATTACCTTGAGACCTCCTCCGTATGGCTTGGTAAAGGTAAATGCTAATGCAGCTTTTTCTAAGAATCAAAGAAGCTAAGCGTCAGCAGCAATTGTCAGAAACCATCATGTTTGGCAACGAAAGCTCTAGCAGCAAGAAATGCAATGGTATTAATAAGTAATTTGCAATTAGAAAGGGTCCTCATTGAGTCAGACAATCAATTAATTATAAAAGTAATAAAGTCAAGAAACTCAAATTGGGAAAATTTTGTCAATACTTCAAGATATCTGGGAATTCAACAGGGGAATGCTAATTATGGATTTACCTGTGTACCAAGACAGGGTAATCAGTTGGCGCATGCGGTACGAATTTGGTTAGCTCGAGTAATTTTAATCCAAGGTGGTTTGTGTGTCCTCCAGATGCAGACAGAATAATTGTTACCAAGGAGGGATCCCTGTATTTGCCAGGGACATAGGCCGCATACAGAAGCTAATCTGGGCACACCCAGATCGGAACCAACATGGCACCCAGAGGTAGGAGACATTAGAGATTAAGCATCATGCTGACTTGAATAGGAACGTACCCATGTCATCTGGTTGCTAGGGGTGGCAACATGCACCCTACCCGCGGGTACCCAACCCGACCCCACCCGATCGGGTAGGGTTGCCAACCTGATCCGCAACGGATATGGTAGGGTGCAGATAGGGTTTTTGTGCAGATTGAGCCTCAATCCTACCTGACCAACCCGCACTCTATATATGTGTTATATACTTATATAAAAATATGTTTCAAGTTGAACTAAAGACCTCTTACTAAATGTAAAAGATCCTTAGCCACTAAAAGAAAATCATTAATTGATAATTTTATACTTTTTTTTACATAAAAGTTAGTTCTATTTTAAATTATCATCAAGTTATATAACAATGTTGCATCTTTTTTTTAACTCGCGAGTAGGATCGAGTACCCGCGGGTTAAGAACGGTTAGGGTTGGGATATTCTTAACCCGCGGGTAGGATATGATTGAGTTTATATAAAATTCTCAACCTGCGGGTAGGGTTAGGGTTAGCTCCAAACCCTACCTTACCCTATCCATTGCCACCCCTACTAGTAGCAGGATTTGAGAATGTCTGGCGTCTTTCGGGTTATGACGGGGGCCGCAGACAACAGTGCTCATGCTGCATAGGCTACAAGAATTAGCGGCGGCTATGGAGGTCACACTGGCTCGTTTCTTCGACGAAGGGGATGCCAAAACCGCTGTGGAGGTCACAGGGAGCAGCAGCGTAGATCATCAACAGCACCGTCATGGGGAGCTTTAGAGGTAGAAGGTCACTGCCGAGTCGGGGGAGCAGCAACTGTTGATGCCGACGAAGAGGCCATCGAGACCAAGTTGTGGGCAGCAGGCAGAAGATGGAGTGAGTGAAAGTAGCATGGGTAAGGGACTCCGGGTTGCTGTGTTGGGTTATGGATTACATTTGAGTTGTGTCCTTGTAGCCCATCATGGGCTTTGTCCAAACAAAAAAAAAGAGGAGGCTCGTTTTATAGATTTATGTTCAAGGTCTTTAATTGTAGCAAGGTCCTTGTGTCTATTTTGTTTTGATGGCTTTTAGGGTGATCATATATGGTTGATGGCCTTCATTGGGATATTATATTGCTAACCCGAAATCATTCTTCGAAATCTTTCCCCTGTTTTAGGTCAAGGTCGCAGATCAATTAATTTTTCTTTAATAAAATGAAGGTAAGATATAAACTATAAAGTAATATGTCGATAATACCAATGTTGTATTTTAAAAGTTTCCAACTTTTATCCAGTGTATCATATAACTAATTTGTAACTAAACAAAATCAAAGTATTTAGACTAAACTTATCACGTAGATAAGATTGTTGGGTACACAGTAAATAAAAAAAAGCACTTGTATTATCGTTCTAGAAGTAATTATAAAAACTACTTAATAAGCTATTCTTTGGCAACCTTTCTAGTTTTTGTTGCTGAAAAATTGTAATCTTCTCCAGCCACATGAGTTGGTTGTAAAACCCATCTTTCACTTTCAGCAATCTCAAAAGCACTCCCAGAAGTAGCTGTAGGTTCATTTGCAAAAATAAAATGAGCTGGGTTTGCAACTAAGTTATGTTTTCCCATGTAATCATAGCACTTCCATCACAGCTTCATTAACTGTATGATTTTGACCAGTAGAACTCGTTTTCTCTCTAGACTTGATTGGTGTGATAGACTTGGAAGACTCAATGTCAAGTTGGTTGTCACCTACTTGTGAATCAACATCCTATAAAAAAATAAGTAAAAGTTATACAGAGAGATAAGAATCTAATTAACAATCTCATCATTGAAGTTTAAATATTATAAAAATTTCAATTTGAAAAAGTCGTAGCTCAACCTCAAAATTTACAGAACCTTGAGAAACAATTACAATAACTTCAGAATTGTCCTAAAACCATACATAAAACAATCATTGTTCCGTGTTTAATACTACACACTCTTAAACAAAACAACACCACTTAAACTTGCAGTCTATTAACTATTTTGGAATACTATATATCAACAATTACGAAGAATAGTGCACTAAGGAGGAATTTTTATAAAGAGAGAGTCCACTCAATTTGTTATAAGGAAAGTGCATTTGAAGTTGGGTAAAGTTGGAGATTTTTTATATCATTTAAATATATAAGAGGTAAATATATCAATATTAATAAGAGATATACATTATATCCCGTCAATTAATTCAATAGTTTGTCAATACCTAAATGGTTTAAGAATGCTGATTTTGTTACATGCCTTTTTTAACAGATACGAATTGGAAAAATATTTTTTAAAAAATTAAATAGACGAATATTTATTTTGTAAAGATATTTACCTTATTCATATCTGAATAATCAGCTGGAAGTGTTATCATATTAGAATTTGAAGGGAAGAACGTAGCCTAAAGAAATTTTAAAAACACAATGAGTATATGAAAAAATTACATATATATTGTGCTTACTCTAATTTTAAAATACCTGCTCAATATTGTACTTATATTTGAAGGAATTGATTATGGCCTCATCGTGATACAACTTCACGACTGTGATAGAAACCGGTTGAAAAGAATTGATGTTCTCCAACTTGACAGAAACTTTGAAAAGGAACGTTCTATTCTTAAATTTACTTAACTCTTCAGGAAATTCAATCTTGTTCCCACCCTACATTGAATTGAATTGAAGAATACTAAGTGTCAACAATAAAATATTAATACATGAGCTATAATGTTCACAATTAGTACGTAAACATGTTATTTTTTTAGTACCCTCATTATATGTCTTGTCCTCAGCTTTGCAACAGAAATATTTAGATATTCACTACTAACAGTTTCATACACGATGAATGATGCATAGAATTCCTCATAAACAACCTTCAAATTTAGTAAATACCTATAAATAAAGAAAAAAATTATTATCACGAATCTCATTTAATAACTATTGGAATTAGGCTCCCACTCACAAATAATACATACCTTGGATTAAAATTCTGTGATTCAGCTTTGCATCTGGGACATCTGTAACCATCTCCTTCTTTTTTTCACAGCCAAAGGACAAACATTGCAACTTTTATACTACCAAGACTTTTCCGGAGAAAAATTCTTCACTACTCCAATGGTCACACAAATTGTTTTTTGAAATTTGGTTTTTTAATAAATTAAAATAGTATCACCAAATAATTACACCACTTACAAAAATCTGGCATAAGAAAATCTTAGAATGTAATCAAGTTACATAAAAACCTCTATAA
The DNA here is from genome assembly GCF_000816755.2 of Arachis ipaensis. Taxonomy (NCBI): domain Eukaryota; kingdom Viridiplantae; phylum Streptophyta; class Magnoliopsida; order Fabales; family Fabaceae; genus Arachis; species Arachis ipaensis. The sequence goes on along the minus strand of NC_029790.2, from coordinate 115,645,666 downwards.
GATCGTTTTGTACGGAGTTTTATTTAAAAAATCATCTTCCACTGAATGTGGAGCTCTTTTCTCAATCTATGCAACCGGTGTTGGTGTCCCAGTCTCAATACCCATTATCCTTTATTCAAACAAAATAAAATTAGTGTTACAATTTTGAAGATACAACCATACAGAGCTATACTTACAATGTAATTGTAACTTTAATAAACAAAAAAAAAATTCTAACATTTGTCTGAATTTTTTAATTTCTTCCAAATCAGCATTGATCATCAATACAGAGTTGTATATTGTATTTGAGACTCCCATTTTTGCTTACATAACATAAACAGTAATAATTTTATACTATTCAGAATCAAGACGAGTTTAACAAATTATTTTCTAATGAGCTAAAACTAACAACATATCAACATAGGCAAAAACGTAATGAAGAAGAGGACAAAAGTGAAAGATGAAGAAAGAAAAAACGAATGAATAAAGATTCCGGAATAGTGAAAAGGCGTATGGTGGATCCCGAGCGGTAAGATGCAGTTACATCGATTCCAAAATTGGGTAGCGATGGTGAGCATGTGATGGCGCGACGGATTTATTCATTATGTCGTTGAGTGGGTGCTAAGTTTGTTCACTTTTTTGGATTTAGGGTTGCTTGTAGGGTTGGTTGTAATAGGTAGCAATTAGACCCTAATTATGATGAGTTTCGTGATCTTGGTAAGGGGAAGAGGAAAATTGCTAGGTAGATTTATGGAAGTAGGTGAGGTAGTTAAATGGATGGGTTAGAGAGTTTTTGCTGTGTTTGTGTTTGGGCTTGGGGTTAAATGAAATTTTTTGGACTGTGTCCCGTCCACAAAAAGAAAGAAAAGAAGTTCTTCTGAGTTAAATTTAATTATGGCTCTAAATAGATAAAATAGATAACAATTAATATTATTTTTTATTATTTTTATATTCAATATTTACTGTAAATATAAAAAATACAATAACTAATGAATAAAAATATGAGTAGAAAATGGTTAAACCAATATGTTTACCAATACCTTTGTTAAATTTTGCAAATTGGAGAATAAGTATGTATTCGGTTGCTTGGTGATCACGTAAATAATTGAATAATTGGGTTGTAAATTGATCCCACATTGTGCACCTTATTTTTTACTCATTTCTAAATAAAAGGGAGAATTAAGAGAAATAAGTAATAATATATAATAAAAAAGATAAAAGATTTTGCATATGAATAAATAATTGTTACAAAATAAAATCTCATTGTCAAATATTAAAATTTCTCATACTGCAAATCATGAAGAACAACCACAATGTAATGGCCACTTCTCCCTGCTTTTGATCATAATATAAGCTTTCCTTTTCTGGTCAAGAGTCTAATAACATCTAATTAAAAAAATAAATTAAAAGCATCAAATTAAGGACAAATAAATAAATAACATAATAAATTACTTATAAGTTAAAAAAGATTTACCAATTTATTTAATATTAAACGATAAAACTAACAATATATTAATAAAAGGATATACCTTTAAAAAAATTCACAATACAATTTCAAATATTTGCATAAATAAACTGCTAAAATTTACGTTATCGATAAAATGATGCTATTATATAATTTCTTAACAAAAATTAAAATTAAAAAAAATAATTGTATGTAGATTAATACATATTAACTACATACCAAATAAGTTAGATTGTTCATTTGTTTGTCTCAATATATCAGCATGAGCAAGAAAATTAAAATGATTGGCAGGAATTTTACGATCATCGACCGTATTTTACTATACGCGCCTTGAAGCCTCGCCTGACAGTACTAATCGGTTAGTATCTATTCATGGGTGTTACTTGATTGATTTTGGTATGAGTAAATTAGTTGTAAGTGGATTTTGTATTAGATCATATGCATATAATGACACAATCATATACAATGAATTTTGATTTGTTGGATGTTACTGTTGTCTAAGATTAGAGATTTGATTGAAGGAATTGAAATCGGTTTTCTTTGAAACTAGCTGGATTTTTTTTTTACTGAGACGGAAAAAATGGCGGAAACACAAAGTCCCGAGCCCACTGGTTTCTCCCTCGGATGGTTTTCAAATTTATTGGGAATAGTTGTAATTAGTTGACTTTACTTGTACATGTTCAACTGGGTTGTATGTTGTATGTCAATCACAATTGAATTAGTTATTGAAAGATGGTGAATTGGGAACCTTTTTTTTCTCTCCAATTTTTAGATGTTTATGTTCACATCAAAAGCATGTTCATTTTGCTATGTATGCGGGTAATTCTTTATTGAGTTTGGGATTGTTGAATTTTACGATAAAATCACTTGATTTTTTCGTTTTGCATTTTGGATTCAGCTATGGAACTTATCCTTCTCTTTCTTTTTTACCTTCTTCGCCATACATTGCAGAAGACATGGAGTTTTCAAGGTCATACCACAGAAGAATAAGGATACCTAGAAAATTCATGATAATGTATACATGGGATGTCATCATCATTTGAAAAACTTTTGATACATTTTTCTTTTTTTTAAATCTTATTCGACATGTTTTTTTCGAGTAAGTACCTAATTGTTTTTGCAGAGATCTAAGTGGATGTTATTTTTGTTAAGCATCAAGATGTTCCTTTTGCATACTAACTGGATATTACTTTATACATTTTTTGAGTTTTCCTGTGTTGCAGTTGTGGATGTCTATATTTCTTTAAGAATTGTATGAATTTTTTTTTAAAATCTTACTCGGCATGTTTCTCCGTGTAGGTACTTGATTCTTTTTACAAAGATCTAAATGGATGTTACTTCTGTTAAGCATCAGCATGTTCCTTTTTCTTACTAAATAGATGTTACTTTATACATTTTTCAATTTTTCTTGTGTTGCAGTTGTGGATGATTGTATTTCTTTAGGGATTGGATGACCCCTTTTTTTTAAGTCTTACTCGGCATGTTTCTCCGTGTAGGTACATGATTGTTTTTGCAAAGATCTAAGTGGATGTTACTTCTGTCAGGCATCAAGATGTTCCTTTTTCATACTAAAGAGATGTTACTTTAACAGAAACCATGTGAATGACAAATCAAAAAAGCTTATCCCACATAAGTAAAAAACTAAACCAAAACATAGAACATCACACGCGTGTTAGTCAATGATGATTTTTCCTAATAGAATGATTAACAATGATGATTTGTCTAAACCAATTGCAATTTAACTAACAATAATCACACAACTTTTGGCATCATTGATTCTTCTATTTTGGTGATGAAATCAAAATTGTTCACAATAATTAGTAGTTGCTTCTTGTTACTTCTTCAACATGAAATGAAAAGAAAAGAATGAAATTGCTTCTGCTCAAGAAACTATCTAATTGTGACCTCTTCCTAATCATTAGTGTAATATGTGACTTTAAAACTCAATTTTGTTACAAGATTTTGCTAAAAATCTAAGAGCAATGAAGAACATTGTTAAACTAGCATACACTCTTCTCTGAATCTTAAGACATGCTTATAATCTAATCATTAGTAATAGGAATAAAGCTTTTGTTGCTGTTTTGTATATAATTCAATGTTTAAACATGTAACAAATGATAAGAAACACAATCTTATTTTGCCAAAGAGACTTGACAGAAGTATTTTGTTACACTTCTAAATATTTGTTTGTCATTCTTACAAAAATAATCAAATGAATAAAAGAATGAATTGCATTTTGTACACTCATTCTTACTATATCTCTCAACTAATTCTACATTCTATATTCAATTTCAATCTTTCATTTTGACTGTACCAACACAGATATATAAAGAAAGAAAACAAACTACCAGGAATAAATTGCAAGTTACAACCATCATGAATTATAATTTCCCAAGTTGATAATCAATTTTGACTTATTTAGTTCCAAAATCTCATATCCCTTTTCTAATTTCTTGGTCTTCCACACCTTTGCAGGTTCCAAAAGCAAGTGATGCGTATAATTTTTACAATCTACAATTGAATTTGTCTTTAAACCAATATATCTAAAGCCTCCTTCATCCAAGGACAGATTTCTTTTACTTCTGCTACAATCATCCATCTTCTTTTCCTGAAGTTTATCTTTGGCCAATTATCCAATTGCTTGCTAACAAACATAGTAATCATGTATCCCTCATGAATTGTGGGTTGCCCTTTGCTCTTATAAGTCCATTTTTCCAATTCATTCAGCAAGGAAAACAACTAAATCACAGATTGTTTAAATAGAAACACATAATACCATCCCAAAAAACATCCAAAATGTACCAAAAAAGAATATCCAAAAAATATAAAAATAAATATCAGTTATTCAATTTTTCACATTCATCTGTAGTTTACAACAGTAGATTTCACCCTAGTCTAATTAATATTCTATCAATTATTCAATTTTTACCTAGCCCATGGCGATGAACATAAGTATATTATCTATATGTGTTATGCATAGCAAGTTGATTGGTCTATTATTTAAGAGTGTATCTAAGTATATTAGGAGAATGAGAGTTAATGGCCATAGTGACAGACATGAACTTACTCTTTGCAAAGAATTAGATCTTCGCATATATGCTTATGTTCCTTCCTGAAAGTTGCTGGTCTTCTTTTTTGAATTTCTGGAACAATTCATACCAAAAACAACAAATAAAAATATAGAAACCAACTAAGCACTAGCAATAGTTATAAAATCAAAGGAACTTGCTTATAAAAGACAAGAAAAATAACTTGCAAGAATATAAGAAATAGCAGTAAATAGCAGACAGAAACCTTCAACCAGCGAGAACGGCAGCGGCGCGATGTTTCTTGCGGCGGACTGACGGTACGATTGCGTGGTGAATAAACTAGCTATCGGCACGAAAAGTGGCGCACCAAGGAGACAACGACGTGGTGGTCATGGCGGCGAGACTAGTGGCTTACTGGAGCAGCGACGAACGGGCATTTTGGACGAGGAAGAAGACTGACGTGATGAGAAGGAATGGTGATCACATTCCTTCCTGAGGAGGGACAATGATCCTTGGACGACGAAGCGGTGGTGCGACGATGAAGTAAATGAGAGAGGACAATGGAGCTGCTTCTGATTCCCTTTGTGGCGGTGAAGAGGTGGCTGTGGGATGTCGCCTAATGACGCGGTGTTAGATGTCACGGCAGCTGCATCAACTATAGAGGGGTGTGGACGACGTGACTATGAGAATGGAAGAAAATGGGAAAGGTTTCTATGCGCGACTATGGGAGTAGGAGAAAAGAGGAAGGATTTTTATAATTTCTTATTAGGGTTTACTTAATCAACTCTTAATTATTTAAATTTTGAATTTTAAAAAAATTAAAATTAATTATTAAATAAAATTGTTTAAAAAATTGGCTGGTTTATCTTGGCTACTTATACTTTTCCTAAATTTATTTGAGAGGGAAAAAGAGTTCATGAGAAATTAACACCCCACTTTAATTAGTTGAAGGAAAAACTCAATTTTAATATATTAAGTAGATACTTATATAGTTACAGTACACTTATATTCAACAAACACCCTCACGCATTCTCTCAATTTCGAGAGTTTTTAATTTTTAAATATATTTTTATCTATTTAAAAAAATTACAAAAGAAAATAGTAATTTTTAATCATAAAATTCCAATTTATTTAAG
>NC_029790.2:115638295-115639411 GCF_000816755.2 Arachis ipaensis | reverse complement strand
TGTAAAAAAGTATATTAAAATTTAATTTCTCAAATAAATTTTTGAGAATATATTTTTAATATGAGTATTTTTATCACTTTTTAAAATATTTTAAAATTATCATGAAAGGCATTTTTATTTGCATTTTTAAAAAAGGAAAACAATTTTAATAGGTTACTCCACAAAAGAATGATCAACTTTTAGAAATGTTATGCAGATATTTTGGCAATCGAAATTTATAAAAAGTCTTTGATAATAAAAAATATTTGACGTGGTTTAAAATTTAAATTTTGGGAGAGAAATCTACCCCGTTTACAAATTCCACTTCAATGTATATGAAAGTCATTATTTTAATTTACAGAATCATAAACACACAAGTAAAAAAAATTTAATTTATTTAATTCAATAAAGTTGACAACACTTCGCATATTTTCAAAGTGTTTACATATAAGATAGAATTCTACAGGAATTCGGAGTCAAAATTACAATTAAAAAGACTTTAAAAAATTAAAAAATACAATTTTGCAAGAAATATAAACTTTGCATAAACATAAAAATGCTGGAACTGAAATACAAAAAAAGAAAAAGAAGATGGAAGGAATCTTATATAAAAAAATAATTTAAACAAGACTCAGGAATTCAATCAGACGTGAGTAAGTAAAGTATATTTTTTGGTGAAAAATTCCAACATCTTGTATTTCGTTTACTCCCATATTTATAGACATTTTCTACCCATAACCAATAAAATCTTGTCATTAGTCGACCCTTAACTCACCTTAATAGTAACTATTTCCGCCAACCATTATTTTAATAAACCACTCTGCAACTTTCGTCTTCAACCCCTTCGGATCAACCATTTTTTTGTCGATGCTTTTTCTATCGAACTCCCTCAATCGACTTGCTTAATGTCGACCAATACTAATGTCGGCCAACAAACATCAAAATTTGCAATATAAAAATAATGTGAAAGTTGCATTGAACTATAACTAAGTTTTTAATATTTTTAAGGTGTGAAGTTTTATATGTTAAAGGTGCAAAAATTTTAAGATAGATCACATGTACACTTTATTTGGATAGATGATAAAAAATAGAAAAAAATAAAAAAAATTAAAGTAGATTTTTTTTACCATGTAAATA
>NC_029790.2:115635425-115638279 GCF_000816755.2 Arachis ipaensis | reverse complement strand
TTTCTCTTTTTGTTCCTTTGCTAAATAAGTATATCTAAATTCTTTATTTATTTATTTCATATTTAAAATTATATAATCATTTTAATAATAATTAATAAATTTAGATTATTTGAATTAATTTTGAATTTTGTTGAGCGTCCATTGATTATAAGAAGCCTGTCTAGTTCAGTTGTTAGAGCGCAAGGCTCACCGTTGATTCCCGTTTCAGTCCCATATCCTTTTTTGAATACACAAGCATCAATCAATCCATCAATCATGATTCATGACACAGGCCAACGTCTCTCTAGTCTCTAGCTAGCCCAATATTAAAATCAGGGAATCAAAGAAAAAGGCGTTGAAAAAACAAGATGACTATGGCATACACACAGTAGTCATAATAAGAATAGCTTCGCCTATACCATACGGCATTGCTACGCTGAAGAAGTGAAAATGGATGCGAGTTGTTGTTCAAACTTGTCAAGCCGGTACAGGCCGGAACTGGTGAAGAGAATGCAGGAGAGTAAGTGCTTCCGGTGCGGTGAGATAGGACACTGGAGTTGGGACTGCCCTTTTCCTGCTGGCCATGTCAACAAACCCACCACCTCATTCTCATCATCCGGTAACCGCCAAACCATCTTTTGCCGCTGTGGCCATGGCCCTTGCATCGTTTCAACGCACTCTAGTAGAAGGAACTTCTATGCTTGCCCCATCACAAGGGTATTCCTGCTCTTTATCCCCCCATTAAGTTTCTTCCTTTTTAACTTAAAGCCGAAGGTGTCATTAACTGTGATTAATTTCGTTAAAAATGCTCCATCGACACCAGTTTCATTGTCTATTATGAATTTATGATACTAAAAAACATGGGCTATTCCGTGTTTTTGGTATTGTTATGTGTATGGGTGGCAATAGGGTAGGGTAGGGTAGGGTAGGGTAGGGTAGGAGTCAACTCTAACCCTACTCTCGTGCGTTGAAATTTTTATATAAATTCAACCTTACCCTACCCGCAAGTTGAGAATATCTCAAACCTAATTCTACCCGTTTTTAATCTGCGGGTACCCGACTCTACTCGCGGATTATAAAAAAAATGCAATATTATTATATAACTTAATGATAATTTAAAATAGAATTGATTTTTATGTAAAAAAAAATATTAAATTATCAATTAATGATTTTCTTTTAATGACTAAGGATCTTTTGCATTGAGAGGTCTTTATTTCAACATCCACTTAAAACATATTTTTATATAAGTATATAATATATACATATATATGGTGCGGATTGGTCGGTAGGGTTGAGGTTGTACGATAACCCTACTCACACCCTACTCTACCCGCTATGGATCGGGTTGGGTACCCGCGGGTAAGGTACATATTGCTACCCCTTGTTATGTGTGTGTCTGTGTGATTTTGTTTTAATGTAAACTAAATAAAGATAAAAAGGGTTAATTAATAGTCAAATTAATCCTGAAAAATAAGACGAATCCTCTAAATTTTGAATTTTGTTTTAGAGAATAAAGTGTGATATCTCACCATTCATTTCATAGGTGGGACTAAGAGTAAATATGAGAGAGAAATTATTCAAAGGTAGAAGATCACACTTTACTCTCTAAATTAAAAATTCAAAATTTAGAGGATCAAAATTCAAATAAGACATTCTTCAAATTCATTCCTGAAATATTTTATCAATCAAATTAGTCCTTCAAAGATTGCGAATTAATCATATTTGTCCTCCAGTCACTCCATTAACAATTTTCTTTAAAGATTGATATTGTAAAACGTTAATTGATAACATATATAATACCCGATATATCTAATTGGATATTGACTAAATATGTTTATGAAAATTTACTAATTTAGTTATTTTCTCCATTACAAAAATCCTATTCCCAATATGACCTAGTGACTAAATTGATAAATTTTTATAAACATATTTAGTCAACGTCTAATTGAACATGGTATGTGTCATGTATGCTATTAGTTAACATTTCATATCATCAATCATTGACGAAATTTATGAGCGGGGTAACTGAAGAACAAATATAATTAATTTGTAATCTTTAAAAGACCAATTTGATTGAAAAAATCTTTTAGGGACAAATTTAAAGAATACCTTATCTTTCAGGAACTAATTTAATTATTAACTCCTATTACACTGAGATGATAATATTCGAGTAGAAACTTTTTGTTTTAAATCTCCGTAAAGCAATGATGGTTGTTCCACACATTCGTTTCTGTTGGTTTTGATTTTAAGGGCAAAGCATGTGGAGGATATAAGAAGCGTATTCAGTGGTGTGATGATGATATTGAGGAGAGTTACAAGGAGCCTCCACCGTATAAGTACCCTGAGTGTGATTGCGGAGCTGGTGTCTGTAGAAAGGTCGAGGATCCGGATGTCCATAAATACTATTTTGCTTGCCCTGTTCCACGGGTATGTATGAATAATTCAATATATATGAATATTGTTCATGTTTGGAATTGTCAAATTGTATATTTGTCATATTCAACACGTTGAGCTTTGCAATATTGAATATTGCTATTGAGGATTATGTAGGTCAATAAATTTTGGTAGATAGATGTATAACTTTCTTAATCTTGTAAAAAAATGGATGGAAATTTATCCATTTTTTTTTTACTCATGGTACCATTAGTCTGTACAGTAATGCGATAATAAAGTTATAAACTATTAGTACAAGTAACTATGCAAGACAATTACAATACAAAAAGAAGTATTTGTGTATAAATACATATATTATTTAACTTTTTTTTTGTATGTTGTATTTTAATATGTATTTTATATAAATAATTAATTTAATAGTTAATTTTTTATATATATGTAACATTTTTGTTATTACATAATATTTTTAATATGATGTAAT
>NC_029790.2:115631379-115635333 GCF_000816755.2 Arachis ipaensis | reverse complement strand
GCTAATAGGTACCAATTCATTTATTGTTTATTTAGAAAAGTTTAAGTGTTAGCAATTTTAATTTATATTAATCATTATTTTTAGAGATAAATAATCAAATTAGTCTCCAAAAAGATTATTTATTCTACAAATTAGTTTTTGAAAGATTTTTTTAATTAAATTCGTCCTTCAAAAATTTTAAATTAGTTATTTTAGTCCTTTCATTGCTAATAGCGTCAAAGTTTGTTGATGTGATATGTTACTTGACACCACAATACATACCTAGTAGTTCTAATTGATAGCTAATATGATAAGTTTATGAAATTAGATTAAATAAATTCCAAATGGGGGGATTCCAATACCTCAAGTTCTCCCCTCAATTAGATTTTGATTTGATCTAATTTCATAAGCTTATCATGTTAATAGTCAATTAAGACTCCTATGTGTGTGTTGTAATATCACTTAACATGTCATATTAACAAATTTTGGCGCCATCAACAAAAAAAGACTAATGCGATTAATTTACAATTTTTGAAGGATGAATTTGATTAAAAAAATCTTTCGAGAACTAATTTAGAGAACGAATAATCTTTCAGGACGAATTTGACTATTTACTTGTACTTTTGGCTATCAGTCCAATATCTTTAGACTACCAGTCCAACACCATATTTTTAGTCAATACATTTAACTACTCTTCCAAAACAATAAATTGTGTTTGCTCTATAGTATTGCTCAAGTTTATATCAAAGTATGTGAAAAACCTAATCTATGTTTTGTTATGTATCTACTTAACATCAAACAGGGCCATGGAGCATGTGATTACATAGTGTGGGAGGATGAACTACTTGATAACAAAGTCACAGTTCCAATCCAGCAAATCAGCCAAAACCATGATTATGAGTTGGGTAAGGGAAGTGATTTGGTTGCGGACGGTTCCAAAGAGATGAGAGTGCTGCAAAATTCAGAGAGTCCCTTATTGATGGTTGTATCTGATGGGCATGATGAGAGGGATAATGCAGTGGAAGAGCCAAACGGAGACCCTTCAAGTTTTGTTGATTTTCCGGAATTTGAGGATGCTGACGTGGATTATCTTCAAGAAATTGTAAACTCGGGGGAATGGGATGCTGTTGAAAAGAAAGCACTGCAATCGTTTAGTTGGTCAACTACTTCAAAGATCGGTTTTCAGCAAGTCTTTTTCAGAAATAACAGTTTTTCAGGTGATGTTGCTGACCAATTCGTGTTTAGAATTTGGCTTTGAAATTCTATATGGCCTAAACTCGTGTAAGCCTCGAGTTTAGGTGAACTCTCCAATTTGATTAACTTGTTGCTGAAGCTTCTTTTGATAGTGGATATACATGCTGACTTTTGTGTACAAATCCACTTCTACTATTTATAACGAGGATTGAGAAGTAGTTTGGTATACAAACTTTTGTTCCTAAACAACCATACTAGGTCTAGGTGTACACAAAAAATGAGTCACCAAATCAACCACTTGTATAGAATACATAGTGGTTAAGTCTGATCTCTTGCATTTCATTTTAAACTTGGGTTATGTGTTCGTCTCACATCCCTCTCCCGTTACTACCTTTGGTAAAAGAAAATAAAAAAGATTTAAACTCTAGATGACAAAAGTTTATAGACATAGTCTGAACATAATTTGTTTATTAATTCTTGTCAGAAGTTTAGAAAAGACATGTTGGAATTCTCTTGAATCCATTTAAGATGCAGGTCGTTGTTCAATGGGCTGGCTAGGTTACCTTATTTTTCTCCATCCCTCCCGGAGCTTGGAGTTCCCCACACCTCGGCCATTCTTTTGTTGTGAGTATCATTTCCATAAAGTTTTAACATCATTTTGACTATATAATTCTTGTAAAAACTTCTAGTAGTTTAACTTTTCTTATTTTAGTTTATCTTCTAAACTTTTAAAGTGTGCAATTTGATTTAATAAAATTATCAAATTTGCAAAAAAAAAACACATCATCATTAATGTGAAGGTAATTTTGGAAGGGAAATTTAGTAGTAGCTTTTTTTTTTTTTTGACATATGAAGGATAAAATTACAGGTTTGAAAGGTAAACTGCATATCCGATCCACCTTGACCTTCTTGGGACGAGCTATTTACCTTTCAAAAAAAAATATTTTTTTTTTTGAGAAATTATAGGAAATCAACTTTTAGTTAGTTAACAGTAGTCAACTTTAGGATTTAGATTTATAATTTAGGATTTAGAGTCTAGAATTTAAGATAAATAAAATAATCTAAAAAAATTAGCTGATATTAATTGAAAAAGGTTGGATCTCTAGCATTACTTTTTTATGTGCATTACTCAGGATGATATTACTGTTAGTTGATATAATGTCACTTAACATAGTATTAGCCTAGATATTTTTAACTATAAGTGACATTATATCAGCTAACAATTACATTGTATTTTCAATTTTCACAGGCATTTTCCCATCCTTTGATAAGATTATCACTCCTAAAGAAGCAATAATTGTCAATAATTCCCGCAAATGCAACCAGCTTGCAATAACTAACTTCAATGAGCACGTCCAACTTTCTTCAAGAGATTTTGCCGGTGATACCCTCACTGTGTCACAAGGCAGTGAAAGAAAACCAATGTCAAAGGACGAAAGGAAAAGGCAAATGGTGTTAGTCGCACAGCAACAGCTTCTCAGGGATCTTGAGTCTCTACTAGATCAGCATGATCATGAATCCATGAGAGTGTATGCAGAGGACACTTTTGCTCTATTGGATGACCTTTCTGTTGACTACAAAAAGTTTTCCGAACATATCTGGGACTTCATCGATAACATTTCGGCCGTAGATGATATCAAGTCCTTGGAAAATTGCCTAGTTGAGGAGTTAAGTCAATGCATCAATAAGGAGAGAGAGAGGCTAGCTCAAATCAAACAAGAATTCCTTGCGGCCGAAGCTTTGCTCATAGAATCTAACCAGAATGAACAAAGGCTTCGCGAAGAAGTCTCGCGTCTTGAGGTCATGCTCCAAGAGAAGCAGAACAAGCTGAATTCTTGTGAGTTGGAGAGATTGGAGATAGAGATTCGTCTTGGAGACTTGAAGAGAAAAATAACTGAGGTTGACACAACATTGAAGGGTAGAGTTAAGGAAGCTGAATTAGCAAGGAGGCTCAATGAAGAGAGACAAACAAAGAAAATGGCAGCTATGGTGGCTCTGGAGAAGGCCAAACGGGTAGTAGAAGATTGAATGCTATGTATGAACTAAACTTGTTAGGAGTGACGGACTCCGAAATACATGTAGTGGAGACCAAAGTATGATAATAAAATGTTGTTTTAGATTATTTTTGAAAAAAATATATTTTTTTATTTATTGAAGGAAAAAAATTCCATTTATAGCTTATTTGAATCCGGGTTTTGTATCAAGAATTTTGAGCCTTCTAATAGAGTAGTCAAAACGAGCTGTAACACGGCTTGGTTTATTCGGAAAAAAAATAGACCAGTAGAGACTTGTTAGAAGCGGGTCAATTTGAACTAAGAATCTAAGATAACTCGCAAGTTAATACAGGTTCGGATTAAAATGGATATGGGTTTGCTCATCCGGGCTTTTTTATACGAGGAATGCGAGGTAAACAATGACTATCTTGAACAATATGAACAACTACCAATCAAATAAAAATACATTATACCCTAATTTAATGCTATTAATTAAATTTACTCTTTTAATTCTATTAATTCATATTGTTTACACATTGTTCAAAAATGTTGTTGGTTACTTATACTTTTCCTTTTTATATTTCTCTTATGAGTATATTGATGAGTTTATATTATGAAATATTTATTATAGATTTGTTAACTAGTATTTTATAACGCCTAAACTCAAAGAGATAGAAACCATTTTTTTTTTTTGTATTAATGTTCTAAATAGAATGTTAGTATATAAAAATATTATTTAATAAATTGCAGATTTTATGATCAGAAAAAAAAAAAAAACCACTAAAGA
>NC_029790.2:115627706-115631155 GCF_000816755.2 Arachis ipaensis | reverse complement strand
TTGTTAAAATTATGTAATTTCTTTAAAAGATTTTTTTTAAAACAAATCACTAGTTTAATTCATTAGCTTAGATTAATCGAACCAAATTCACATTTTTTCTTTTACTCTAAAATATAAACCAACCTGTTTTGTTAATTTTAGCTAGCTGCTCCTAAAGAATCACTAGAATGAGTCCTCCTTGATCATTTGTACAGAAATATTTTAGAAAATCATTAATTTTAGTATGACTATATGTAAGTTATAAATACTTTTTTTTTTTTAAACAAAGGAGCTTAACACAAGAGTGGAGCGAAGAAACAAAGAAACAATAACTAATTAACTTAAACCGTAATCTCATAGCAACTTACCAAGTAATAACATGTCCTCTTGTCATCTTTGACATTGCCATCAACAACAAAAAGGATCTTCACGCCTCCACTCCTGATAACTAAGACTAGACACGTTAATAATCTCTTCTACCCTTTTTTCCTTATTCTGAAAAATTCTCCTATTTCTTTCGCTCTAGACGTTCCAAGCTATCGCAAAGAAGCATACGAACCATTTCTTGCGCTCCTTCTTGCTAAAAGTCGCACCTGTTCAGCTTTGAAAATGTTCCTTCAAAGTACCAGGAAAGGACCATTGCCTGTCAAAAAGAGATAACCATGCGCACCACACCTGCCAAGAAAATTCACATCCAAGAAACAAGTGATGAACATATTCCACATCCTTATTACATATTACATACATATTATCCTCATGATTAACTATACCAAGCCGACATAATCTTTCTTTTGTATTCACCCTGCTTATCAAGACAAACCAAACAAACAGCTCCACTCTTGGAGGAACTAAACCTTTCCAAATAGTCTTGGTGAAACTATAACTTGTTACATCCTCCGAAAGTGTTTTCTCCTGCAACACCTGCACAAATGAGTTAGTAGAAAAAATTTTTTGTCTATCAAACTTTCACACAATCCTATACTCTCTGCCAGATGCTAGTTTAACTAGCCTCAAAGTGTCATGTAATTAATTCACAAGTTCCAACTCCCATTGAAATAGTTGACACCTCCATTAGAAATTACAAATCCACTCTAACCCATCACAGAACCCACAACCCCCAATGACATATCCCTTTTCGATTGAAACCGAGAAGAGTCTTGGAAACCTATCCTTCAGAGGACCACAATATACCCAGACATCCTCCCAAAATCGAGTTCTTCTATCATCACTAACCTCCATGGTCAACCCAGTTATCATCTTGTCTCTTACATATTGTTCCTTAATTTGTAGTTGACAAATATCCTTCTATGGACTCCCTCTAGTAGGTAATGTCTGGGTAGAAAGTAGCTCGTTGGGATTCAGATTATTACAAGAGCATACCACCTTTTTCCACAACGGACATTTCTCCTTTGAAAATCTCCACCACCATTTAAACAAAAATGTCGTATTACGAACCATCGCATCCCCTACTCCTAAACCACCTAGCTTTTTCGGAGCCTGAACCACTTTTCATCTAACCAAAGCCATACCATTCCTACCATCCTCTTTACTCCACAATAATTTTCTCTGTAATGAAATTAATTTCTCAACAACAGCCTTCGGCATCTTATGTAAGCTTAAATAATATACTGCAGGCTATTTAAAACAGCTTTAATAAGCACCAACTTTCTCGCTTTGTTGAGCACCTTCAATTTTCATAAGGTGAGCTTCTCCTCCACTTTGTCTATTATTGGCTTTCAAGTCTTGACCAACATCGGGTTAGCTCCTAGAGGAATTCTAAGGTACTTGACTGGTAGAGTAGCTTTCTTGCACCCCAACAAGCTGCACATACTTCGCACCCACTGTTGGTCACAATTGATTGGGATCAAACTGGATTTGTCAAAATTGATGCTTAACCCCGACATCAAATCAAAGCAATGTAGAAGCCTCTTGTAGTTCTTAATAGTCTCCGCCTTTGGCAGACAAAACAACATAGTGTCATCTACAAACGGAAGATGCGACAATTCTATATTGTCTCTCCCAATCAATAATGGGGCTATCCGTCCGTTTCTAACTGCCTCTCGGACCATTCTATGTAGGACGTCAACAACAAGTACAAACAAAAAAGGAGATAGTGGATCACCTTGTCTCAAACCTCTTTCTATCTTGAACGGCTTCGTTGGTGAACCATTTATCAAAACTGACATAGAAGTTGTACCGACACACTCCATAACCCACTCCTTCCACTTTCATCCAAACCTCATCTTCTGCAAAACGATGTCCACAAAATTTCACTTGACCCTATCTTATGCCTTTTGGAAATCTAGCTTGATTATTGCTGCTTTCTTTTTCCTTATTTTAAGCCAATGCACAGTTTCACACGCAATAAGTGTCCCATCATGAATTTTACGACCCTTGACAAATGCACTCTGAGTCTCCCCAACCAGTCTTGGCATCACTGATCTCATCTTCCTAACTAACACCTTCAAAATACCTTCTGAACGGTCATGGACTGCCTCTCATCTTTGTATCTTCTACTATCATTGGACAGTGATCTGACAAACCCCTTGGTCCTCCTCTTAGGCGAGTCTCTGGGAACTTCTTAATACATTCCAGACTAACTATCACTTTATCAATCTGACTACATGAACAACCTCTAAACCATGTATACTTACGGTCATTAAGTGGTAAGTCCACTAAGTGCATATTTTGTATCCAATTCTTGAATTCTTCAACAGATACTGTTAAGTTATCAGTACCTTTTCTTTCCTCCACCTGGACAATCTCATTAAAGTCTCCTGTGAAGCAACAAGGGACCTGGCATAATCCAGCAATAGAGTTCAACTCCTCCTACACAACAAATTCCTTATCTCTAGTATGAGCGCCATAAACTAAGAAGAAAGCGCAATTGAAATTATTCTTTAATAAAACCCCTTCAACACACAGTCATCTCTCTCCTTTATAGTAATCATTCATTTGAAACATAATTTCATCCCATAGTAATAGCAACCCACCCGATGCACCATCAGACGCAACATATTGCCATCCCATACTATCGCACCCCCAAAGCCGCACCACATCAAATCTCGTCACTACATGCCTTTTAGTCTCAATCAATCCTAACATATTCACTCTATATTTTGTCTTTAAGTTCTTTACCATTCTTAATTTTCCATCCTCCCTCAACCCCCTAACATTCCAAGAACTAAAAATCATTTTAAAAGATTATTACACACCTTTTTTTTTATTCTTGGGTCTGCATCGTCTTGCTTTAACCTTTTGTTTTGCCAATCTTTTTTTTTGACCATTTTTTTATTCTGAGTTTGAAGAATTGCCATAATATCATCTTTTTCATTGTATAACATTGCATTAGTAAGTTATAAATACTATTGAAAATTTTTATGTGTTTTAAGAATGGTGATATTCTAATAAGTTTAATAGTTAATTTAAATTATATAAATATTTTATAATAAAAATCAAGGATGAATATC